>NC_061102.1:41539576-41554576 GCF_015104395.2 Macrobrachium nipponense | reverse complement strand
TATATTATCGTTGGTGTTGAATGACCTACAAAAACTCTCTCTCTCTCTCTCTCTCTCTATATACTATATATATATATATATATATATATATATATATATATATATATCATTATCATATATATATATATATATATATATATATATCATGATATATATATATATATATACGTATATATATATATATATATATATGTATATATATATATATATATTAATCACCAGTAAGTAATTTCCTGTAGAAGAGGCTTCCAAATAATTGACAATACATTGATAAGTGACACGTCAGTACTTTAACTGCCCAAGCTTGAGTGAATCCTTTGTGCAGAAAACTTCAACATTAGCCGCTCATTGGACGTACAGTCTTACACAGTAGGCCCATTAGCAGCACATCGAATTCCCGTACACACATGCACTGCGTTGTATAATTATCTTGCAGAGAGAGAGAGAGAGAGACGAGAGAGAGAGAGAGAGAGAGAGAGAGAGAGAGTCGGTTATGAATATATGTATAATATAATTTCTAAATAAATCATAATGTTTTTAAGTTCGTCGATTTATATGATTAAACGGGAATGGAAATTGTTATCAAAGCATTTTGCATCGGGACTTACTTTCTAGATGTCATCGCCATATTTGGTGGCGCTCCTTTCAGGTTGAGAAAAAGGTGGGGAAGAATAAATGAAGAGAAATGGTTCGTAACAAAGGAAAGCAGTCGTGGCCCACCAGAGCTCGGAACAAGCGAACATCACGAGGCTCTTGCCATCGCCCTCCAGACATTCCAGTTATCAAACTGATGAATTCACCCAGTCATAAGTCACCCGCCACTGAGGGTCTGCTTGCAAAAGCTTTCAAGTTTTTCTCTCCAGTTAATTTACATTTTGCTTGCTGCGTTATCCATTGGTTTCTCCCAAATCCCTTCCTCTTAATTCACTCCCCGTAGGTGTGGGGTAGTGCCGCCAGTGCATCTCATGCGTTGCACTGTAGGCTTTACTTAAGGTTCTTCGCAGCGTCCCTTCGGTCCCTAGCTGCAACCCCTTTCGTTCCTTTTACTTGACCTGCGTTCATATTATCGTCCTTCTATTTGACTTTCCACTCTCTCATAACAATTGTTTCATAGTGCAACTGCGAGGTTTTTCTCCTTTTACACTTTTCAATCCTTTTTACAGTCAGTTTCCGTTTTGGCGCTGAATGACCTCATATAGGTCCTAGCTGCTTAGCACTTGGCCTTTGGCCTATATATCTGTATTCTAAAGCTCACTACCCAACTAACGCTTACATTTATAACTGGAAAGAAAAACAAATATTGCTTATCGTTAGCCTCTCTTTTTTTTCGGGTGTGTTGCTTTAAGGAAATCATTTTACAGTAAACCATTGGAAACCTTTTGAAGCTTCCTGAAAGAGCTACACCCTTATAGTATTTAAAGGACATACATTTTGGTTATCCGCGCAACAGTGTTTCAAATGGGTAACGTATGATCATGCAACTTCTCCTCCTCCAGACACCTCATGTTGGCCTTCTCTCACCGAATCTGTTTAATATGTACACAGTTGACCCGAATGTTATGCTGAACACACTCCCTATCTAATATTAGCACTATCAATGGAATAATAGTAAACAACCTCTCCTACGTCTTGATATGGTTCTAATCTGTCCATCGGTGCAAGGTCTCCTTCAACTCATCGATACCTGTCGTATGTATGCAGATGAATTTAACATAATTTACGACGAAACCAATACCCAGCACATTCCGTTGGTCTAGTGATCGCTGAAACATTGAAGAACCATGAATATATTTCGGGGGAACCACCGCCTGGAATTTGTGCGGTGATTCTTTTATCTTGGACACGTCACCATCACGGACGACCTAAAAGATACGGCTGACAAAACAGAAACTTAAGTTTGTGTGTGACTGACAACATCTTTACAAGATTTGCCTTCTGTCACCGAGTGACCGAAAAAAATTGCTGCTCTTCCTCCGTTATTGCAATAACGTTTACGGACAAATACCCAGGAGACCAAGTCACATTTATTGTTCATAATGACATAATGAGACACTTTACAAGCACACCTCCCAATCATTCTGCTACGCAGATGTTCACAGAAGACTGTCTGGACAATAAGAAAATCGTTTTTATCGGACCGTGTCCAGTCTGCTCACCCAGTTTAGCAAAAGTAGCAGTACTCTTCCCTAAACATCAGAAACAGTGAAGCGAGATCTAAATTATGGGATAACAACACTTTGGTTTTGTAATGACGCATTTTCACATCATGGATAACAACACGTACGGCATATTGCTTTCAAGTTTTTCTCTTGCTATTCTCATCTTTTTTCTTATTACTGTGCTTCTGTATTTATTTATTGTAATTAACGTTAGCCTTATTACCTATCCCCACTGAAGGTCTGCGACTGTTAAGATCATATAAGTATGTTCCTGCTGCATTGTCAGGCAACAATAGTTTGTTTTTTCTTGGCTTTTTTATTTCTTCAGTATTATTATTATTATTATTATTATTATTATTATTATTATTATTATTATTATTATTATTATTATTATTATTATTATTATTATTATTATTATTAGTATTACATTATAATACATCATCGTTGCTGTCTCCCTTTTGAATTCTGGTTATCAACGTTAATTAACACATTTATGTGTACTGCAGGTATTATTATTATTATTATTATTATTATTATTATTATTATTATTATTATTATTATTATTATTATTATTATTTGTCTAATTGTAATTTTTGTATTGTCGCTTTTATACCTGTACATTCCAGTTGTATATGGCACTAATCTGAACAAAAATTTATGTTGCTGTCAGCATATAAGAGTAACACCTTTTTTTTTTTTATCTAAATGTAGGTACGTACGTACTTGGAACTTCAGAAATTCAAGTGAAAATCTAATGTATTGCTACCCTAATACCCTTCTTGCATTTTAAGAACATTTTTCTCTATACTAACTTATTAATTTTTTCCATTCAGTGGGAGCTCTTCTTCTGTATTTCTCTTGACCTCCTCTTACTGCTCCCTAATAAACACCATACTTAGTCTTTGAAAGCTTGAATTTCAAGTCAATGGTCCCTGTGGGATTGTTCCGTATGAATAGGTTTCTTCTTCTTCTTCTGAATAATAATAATAATAATAATAATAATAATAATAATAATAATAATAATAATAATATAATAATAATAACTATAATAATAATACTTTTGTACCGTCTGTTGCATTTGCTTTGTGCAATTGCAGATGGCCTAGAGCTGAAATAAGTATATTTTTATTATTAGAACGGTGTCTCACGCCAGGTAATTTTGGGTTTGCCCCAACGAAGCCATCTTGGCGTATTCCATTTCCTTTCCTGCTACAGTTGCGGTGATGTTCCTTTATCCCTTCCACTGAGGTTGGGGCTTGGGCCCGAAATACCATACTTCCATCCATGCCAGTGCCTAGCCCTAAGCCAAGCCTCGAAATACCCTAGACTGCCCCTAACCCCCAGCAGACCGACCCGACCCACCCAGTGGTCTGTCTCGGGTCTGTCCCTCATGTCGCTTGCCAAGTGTAAATGGCGGTGGGGCGTGTTTCATCAGCTGTCAGTCAAGAGGGTTAGTGGGTTTCTTGATTTGGCCGACTTCACTCGAGGAGCCTCACACGCTCGTTTATTGTGGTGTGAGCAGTACCTTTGGCAGCTGTAAGACATGTGTTGCTCCTCGTTGCTTTCGGGCAAATTTTGTGTACGTCGTGGTTGATGGATTTCTCTTGAGTCTCCCTGTTCCCTACTCTTTATTTATATGTGGGGCTTGGTTATATATATATCCTAAACCTTTTCTGATTCGTAGTTACATATTAACGACACGTGTTTGCTCGAAGTCGGCATGCCAGTGGAAAACAGTTATCAGTCCTCTCTTTTTTCACATCCATTTCATATTGTTTCATGTTAGATGTACCCTTGCACAACCAGTCAACATGCACACGATTTTTCTCTAAAAGGGAATTGTGGGTATTATGGTAAAGGTTATTCCGTTTCTTTTTAATTTTCTATTTCATAAATTCATACATCTCGTGCCCCTTTCTGATGCGGAACCATCCCCGTCCCTTTACTTCAAAAATGTTAATGACTGCCCTTTCAATAGAATTCGTAAAATGGAATCTGCATCGTTTAAAGTTTGATCTATGGATTTTGTATGATGATTTTTTTTTTTTATCATCAGACATTTTTGTCCCTTGGAAGTAGGAAATTCAAGCAGTTGGAGACCAGGAGTGGAGGAGGTAAAATTAGGATTGTTCAAATGACAGCGTTCATTCCTCTGTCTATGATGCCCATCCCTTGTATGGAGATTTTTTTTTTTTTTTTTTTTAATCAAAGGGCTTCACCCTTCTTTTTTGTTTTGTTTATAAAAGCTCACTTTTTTTCATTCAAAGTCCTTTTTTTTTTAATAAAAGCCCCTTTCTTTAATCAAAAGCCCCCCTTTTTAAATCAAAGCCCCCCATTTTTAATCGAAGCCCCCTTTTTAAAATAAAAGCTCCCACCCCCCTTTTTATTATAATCAAAGCCCAGATTTGCTTGTTAGGTGCAACCCCAGACAACTCATGAGTCCATTTCCTTTCATAAGAACGTAATTTCTGATAAATTCCTGCTTTTCATTATTATCATATTTAGTCCACTGATGTATATCTTTGTTAATTCGATGTGTGTGTGTGTATATATATATATATATATATATATATATATATATATATATATATATATATATATATATATTTACACAAATACATACGTACAATACCAAGGATGGGTACTTTTTCTCTGGTACGAATTTTTTTCTAATGACATTGTAATTAATACAGTACATTTTGTCCTCACTGTTTTTTTAAGACGATGGTTACCGGAACGATTGTTAAATGATTTTAAAGTATGGATACGCTTAACTTCAGTGCGGAATTGAAGTCAAGAAAGAATTGTTTCTTATGAGATACGTTACTATAGAACTAGAATCATTTTTATACATTAATGGGTAGCCTTTTTTGGGAAATTCCAATTTCATTCAGCATTGTGAACTGAGTATTCTTTTTCCGTTTCCTCATCCCATCAGTAACATCTAATTCATTTAGAGGTTAATTTAAGATACTGTACCTGTGGCCTGTTATTAAACGTTCTCAACATTCACCTTTAATTTTTTTATCAGTGAAGGGGATTTGAGGTCGGGTCTTTCTTTTGAGAGGCTTTTTGCATAAAGGTCTCTGTCAAATGTGTCGTTTACTTTTATAATGAGAAGATATATCTTGTATCCGTTGACCTGCTGTTAAGCGTTGTCAACATCACCTTCAACTAATTCCTATTTACTTAAGAGGACTTTAGGCCGGGACCCTTCTTTTAGAGGCTTTTTGTATGACGGTCTCAGTCAAATGCATCAATTACTTTGGTAATGAGAAGATTCTACGATCTGTGATCGTAGAATGCAGGTGGGAGAGGAAAAGAAATGAAAGTAGTCGTTATATTATGTGCTTTCAACAATATAACTTCATAACACAGCGTCATTTGCGCTTTTTCACTTCGTATACTCTCTGATCGTTTGAGAAACTTAAAACCACACTTCTAATTCCACCAGAAGCAGCTCGATAAAATCTTGTTAATTATTGGAGGGGGCTGTCTTTTACCAGTATGGGCATGCATGGGGTCAAAGACCCCAACATCTCCTAAACTGCCTTTCTCAACCAACTTGTGAATTAAAAATGTCGAAAGACTGTATGAGCCAAGTTCGACACGATTGCTAAATATCCGTTTTCCAAGCTTACTGTGAGTTCTTATTCAGCAGATGAGATAAAACAGTGTGTCAAGCAACGAAAATAAACTGCTGTACTAGAATGCACAGCGCTGTGTCTTCGGCTAAGATTGTTAACGAAATTAAGTTGTGCATTGAATTGTTACAAACCAATTTGTAACAAACTGTAAATAAATGACGTTTGGGTAATTTGCAGAACAGAATTATGATTCCGAGCCTAATGTAAAACTTTATATTATGTTGGGGATTTTCAACTGAATGTGGTGCATTAGAGCAGATTGCGTGCTCCGTTTTTTTTTTTTTAAGAATAAACAATTATTGGTGATACTTTTTAGAAACTGTTTCAGAAAAAAAATTTACTCACATGTTCATGCTAACTTAGCCATCTCAGAACCTGAAGTGCCAGGTTTAACCGTCAGTTAATATCCGAATAAGATGACACTTCCATTTTATATATTTATAAAAAAGAACCCGGACTAGATTGAGTGTGGTTCCATTTTATATATAAAAAAAAAACCCGGACTATTGAGCGTGGTTCCATTGTATATATATCTATATATTATATATAAATAATTATATATTAAATATATACTAATAATACTATATTATATTATTATATCTTATATTATTAAGATTTATAATATAAAGAAAACCGGACCTAGATTGGAGTTGGGTGGGTTTTCCCAATTTTCTAATATTAAAAAAGAACCCCCTGAACCTAATTGGAGCGTGGTTTTTCCATTGTTTTATATGATTATTAAAAAAAGAACACGGGACCTAAGACTTTTGAGGTGGGGTTGGGGGTTTCCTTTTCCCATTTTCTTATATATAAAAAAAAAAAGAACCCGGGAGCTAAGATTGATTGGGGGGTGGTGGTTTCCATTTTATATAATAAAAAATGAAACCCAGGAACCTTTTGAGATTTGAGTTGTGGATTTTGGTTTTTTTTGATTTTTATGTATATAAAACAAAAGAACCCGGGACCTAGATTGAGGTTGGGGGTGGTTTCCCATTTTTTAATATCTAAAAAAAGAAGAAGAAACCTAAGAATTTGGAGTTGGTGGGTTGGTTTTTCCCCATTTTTTTTTATATATAAAAAAACGAACCCAGGACCTAGACAATTGGGAGTTGTGGGGTTTTCCATTTTATATATAAAAAAAGAACCCCGGAAAGCCTGTTTGAGTTGGGTGGGTTTGGGATTTTTCCTATTTTTAAAAAAGAACCCGGACTAGATTGAGTGTGGTTCCATTTTATATATAAAAAAAAGAACCCGGACTAGATTGAGTGTGATTTGCTGGCTGAATTAGCTTGTTAGACCTGACATCTTAACTTACACCGGGTACCCCATAGGCTTGGCGGTGCTAATGTGTTTGTGAGGTCACATGGCATTTGAAAGAAGAGAAACGAGGATGGGAATGGGATTAGTGTTTGTAAGTGCTGTTCAAGAAATAAACGGGCTAAGAAAATGTTTACGAGAAACTGCTCGTTAGTTTTCAGTTGGGAAAATTTTTCAGGTGTGAAGGGCTATTTATGTTCGTGTTGTGGATAATAAATCAGTATTGGCTGGTTCTGTGCACATTTTCTGGGCTGGTACCAGATCAGTCACTCATATCTACCGTCAATGAATTAGAGAATTTACTTTTCATAAAAATTTATTATAATTTGCCAAAGATTATATATATATATATATATATATATATATATATATATATATATATATATATATATATTTGTGTGTGTGTGTGTGTGCGTGCGCGTGTGTGTAACTGAATCGCGAAAATTTGGAACGTGATGAATATGTAAAGAAAAGGCAAAAGGCCTCGCAGTACTCCTTCGTTTCACTTTCCTTCGTGGCTTTTGTCTTTATATATTATTTGTCTATATTTTTGTATGTATTTATACAAACGTAATATATAATCAGAGATATATGTGGGTGTGTATTTGTGTAAATATAATACATTTCATATATAGATAGAAAGAATGTCTGGTATGCCCTGTGTTGCTTGTTAACAGTTTTCGACTTTTCATTGTGATTACATAAATGAGTTGCATAATGATGCTAACGATCGTGGCGCCAGAACCACTACTCCTCACTTCTCTGTACTGTGCGTGCACGTTGATATGGAATATTATGGGACAGTTTCTTAACATATTGTGTGACTATTGTTGTTTTAAATTCATTTGGGGGTATTCAACATTCTTCATTTGTAGGTTTTCCATCTTCTCCCGGTCGTTGTTGAAGGCTGTGGCTTAACTTTGCAAGAATAAGCAACTATCCATAATCCTGCTATGTTTTTTTACCTACACGCCTGATGTACTGTGCCATTGTTAATTCATTGACCAGTAGAGCCTTGTGCTTTGCCGTGTATGTGAAAGCAAGAGCTGTGCGGTCATAAAACTTCATGAATCGTAAACAGGAAGACTGCAATAATGACATCACGGGGATTCTCCTCAGTCGTTCTGACGAGTCAGTTTTGTTGCTTTGCAATCGGCTAGCAATTACGTTTCCGCTGAGTGTTAAGTAAATTGTCAACTGTGGTCAATGGAAGTGATCGTGAATGGCGTGTGGAGTGACTGGTGTTTGGAGATGAATATGGTATATTGGCGATTGAAAAGAGAAGCTGGAAAGGCACATGAAAGAGTGAGGATTTGTGGGGCTGAGGCTGAGGAGGATAAATATTGTTTATGAGCTTATTGGCACGCTACGCGCTCTGGAACCCGGCTCTACTGGTTCCCCTACCCTCCCGATTCTCTACCTTTCCCATCCCCACCCAGTCGGACAAACAGGTTTGTAGGATGAAGGTGGATGTCTCCCTACCCACTTACCCAATGCATGGCGGGCAAACCGATTTGCAGGGGGTGGGTGGCTGTTTCACTTCTCCCCTCGGATTTTAATATTATATTATAACTTGGTGATTGAAAGGCGAGACTGCAAAGCCACGTGAAAGAGTAAGGTTTTGTTGTTTGGGGGGGATGAGGGGGCGGCATGAGGAGGATGGCGCTATGGAAGGTGCATGGATGGTTGCTGGAAGTGATGGATGATATCATCATCATCATCATCATCATCATCATCATCATCATCATTATTATTATTATTATTCAGAAAATGAAACCTATTTACATGGAACAAGCCTAAAAGGGCAATTGACTTGAAATTCAAGCTTCCAAAGAATACGGTTTTCATTAGAGAGAAGTAAGAGGAAGTAAATACAGAAATAAGAGATCCCACATATAGTATATAGATCATTAGATAAAAATGTATTAAATTGCAAGAAGAATAGTACCAGGGTATAAGGGGGAAAGGGGGCATAGGAGGAGCAAAAAAAAAAAAAATTAAATAAATAAAAAACAAGCGAGGTTTCTAGGAAAAGTAGAAGAGACGGGAGAGTTTATGGAAATAGAAGTTGCAGTTCCTGAAGCCATTCGAAAGGAAGCTTTCCAAGGCAGTGTTGTTAAGATGTCGAATGTTGGTGTAATAGAAAGGGGG
The DNA here is from genome assembly GCF_015104395.2 of Macrobrachium nipponense. Classification (NCBI taxonomy): domain Eukaryota; kingdom Metazoa; phylum Arthropoda; class Malacostraca; order Decapoda; family Palaemonidae; genus Macrobrachium; species Macrobrachium nipponense. Next base: position 41,545,302 of record NC_061102.1, on the reverse strand, counting down.
GATATGTTGTCATGGATTAATTGTGCTTTATATATATATATATATATATATATATATATATATATATATATATATATATATATATATATATATGGAGTAAAGGGGTTTGGAAAAGAAGGGAATATTGAGGTAAGACGATCAGGTTCAAGTAAACAGGATAGAATGCGTGAAGCGTATGTAGCAGGTCAGTTATTTGGACTGTATAGTTATAAAAGGAAGAAGGAAACTATGAGTATATATATATATATATATATATATATATATATATATATATAATATATATGTATATATATATATATAATATATACACACCTATATATGTATGTATATATATAATACACATACATACATAACAGCGTACTTGTCCCGTCAGAAATGGTTGCAATATTAAAATAATTTTGCAACAGCATTCAGCATTTTATATCAAGTACATTGTTGTTCTACATTTTTAACACAAGAATTTTTCTTTCTAGTTCATTATAAGATTTTTTTCTTAATGGTTCATTACCTGGAAAGTGTGCGCAAGCACGCGTTATGAATAGCATCACTTTTAAAAGCAGGCTTAATTTTCTTTTTTAGATCGACGAGCACTGGATTTTTTGATGCACGTTATTAGGACTTGACCGGCTGATTGGAATGCTCGTACCCTGAGATTCTGTGCTGAAGCTGAATGTTTTATGAGAATCTGATTAAGGTTGGCGGCTCATGACTCTGTGATAAACGCAGATGCTTCAACTTCTATGTGTGTGTGTGTGTGTGTATTTATATGTATGGAACACAGAATCGTCGTTAATATACGTATTTGACTGCTATGATATAGCAATCGCTTTACGAATGTTTAATTGGCACCTTCCTGCTCTATGGCAATTTATGCTTGTACGTTTATTTCGTGTATTGTTTTCTGTGTCCTCAATTATCATCTTATATTTTTTATATCATTCGCATTTCTGACTTCATACTTAGATTATGTAGTGAGGGTTAAGTTTGGCATATTTGTATCGTTAATCAAATTTCCTTTTCGTATGACTACTACGATTACTCTTCTGTTCACTCGATGCGCAGTATATTCCATGTCAACGACGTCTAGTAATTGCTTGTTACAACGCACCTGCTTTTGAGTGTCTCTTAAAGCATGGCTTCTCAACGGGGTGTATCCATACCCATTGGGGTTATGAGAACACCATGCTTGGGGTATGGGACTTGATCTCTGGATATTTGTATATATTTGATTTTAATGTGTCAGTGTCTACATGGGATACATTTTGTAAATAAGTAACTATATAAAACTATAAATGCTTTTGATTTCCTTGTATTTTCTATTTTTAGCTATTCATGCCTAAAGTATGTATTAAACTAAGTATAATAGATTATATTGTCAACAAATAGGACTTCAGTGGACTTGAGCAAAGGAGTATGGAACAATATTAGGCAATTCATTGGGGTCTGGAGTCCTCATAAGGCTAAGAACCCCTCCCTGCTCTAAAGGTTCAGTTCGTGTACCCACTCTTCTCCCGTTTACGTAATGTGAATTCTCTCTCTTCCATAGATACAGGGTTGTATCGTTGATATCTTTCCCCGCCTCCCACTGATATTCCGTTGTTCACACTCCCGTCTCGTCTTGAATTGCCCTTTGTCTGTTGTTGCCGATTAAGAAAATACTTTTGAATGGAGAGTCATAATTGCTACACGGAGAGTTGGTATGTAATTAAGGGCACAATTCATAATTATCCCTCTAGGGGACGCTTTTGATACAAGTGCCTTATGTTTGGTCGTAACAGAGTTCAACTTGTCTCTCTGAGCATATCAATTGTGTCCAGGTTGCTTGAAGTCGTTTTGGAAGAATCACAGAGATGATAATTTTATTTTAATCCCATTACGTCAACATTCTTACTGAAGTTTTAAATTGGACGACGTATTCACCTTATTTTTTTATTTTTATTTTTTACGTATTACCCTCTAGTATAGGTCCGAGGGGTTTCTCTCACCCCTACTTGACGTCATTGAATCAAAGGTGGTTTTTTTAATCAACTGTCTTGTCCTGCCTTCCTCTCTAGATATTCCAGATACTCTCTTTCAGCTACAAGTGTAATTTCAGCATTTTGTCTAGACTACGGCGCTCTCCGAGTTTCAGTTCTTTCCTAGGACTAGTAAGGCAACTTCTGACATCGTCGATCTTAAAAAATATTGAGTGGGTTTTATGAGATGGAAGAATTCCATTAATCTTTTGTGTGCAAATGTCTTGAGTTTCTAGATTATAAAAGCAAGCGCGTCTTGACCTCACAGCAGTATTTTTTTTAAAAGCTTCCGTGTCTTGGCGTGTGCCCTGTGGGTATAAATGTGTCGGTTGGATTTCTTTTGTTCTCTTTGACACTGCAGGAAGCTGCACAGTGTCATCGAGCAGTTAACAAGGAACAATTGTTTTATTTTCCCTTCTTCGTATTCATTTATTTTCTTTTTTAATCTTGGGGTTTTCCAGGGGGTTGACAGGTGCATGTCGACAACACTGAATGCGAAGATAATATTGTGGTATTCAAATGGAAATGGAATTCTTATTTTACACACACTCTTTATGTATACATTTATCGTTCGTGTGATGTCATTTATTTCATTAGGGGTATAAATATGCTTGGGATCCGAATCCTCCCATCTCACACGCACCAAGTAACCATTTAATCCCAGGAGTAATTACCTGCAACCAGATCTCGCTGTCTTACTGTTAGCTATTATAGGGATCATCTAGACTTAAGTAAGTTACAACTCCTCTCTGGGTCAAGTTAAAGCGAGGAAGAGACAGTTCTCAAGGAAAGGAAAAGCGGGAAATACAATTTATGTATACAAGCTTGTTAGTAATAGAGCACAACACTGTTCTGTGTGGTTATTACTGCTATGAAGAGAGTTTTTTATTTGCTCGTACCGATATGTAATAGAGTCTTATGAATAGCTCGTTTTTGTTTTCCTTTGTTTTCGGTCCTTATGGTGAGAGAAGGACCAGTGTGCTCCGGAATCAATGGGGTGTGACTAGTTAAATGTTTATGGAAAGTTATTGATTAGAAAGACACGCAAGTGTTGATTTTCCATCTGGGAATATATATCTTCTTTTCATAGGTCTTATATCTGGGTAAGTCCAGTATCATATGAAAGGCATTGGAATGGCATTTACCGGTTCATTCTTAAGTTTATGTATGTTTTTATGGCAATATTTTGCAGTTATGAATTCTGGGAATAACAGATATTTTCAGGAGCAGTATTAGTTGAGGAATTCCGCCATCATGAATTCGGCGAATGTGAAAACCAATATTGTTGGAAAAGTTAGGGGAATTTAAGGTGAAAAAGATTGAGTGTTTTTGAACTCATTCCTCTCGGTAGTCTGGTGGGGCTCATTTTGTATTTGTATCAGTTTATTTGATTTGGTTTTATGTCGGTTTTTTGTAATTTTTACGTCCATTTCATTTACTTGGCTTTAAATTTAAAATTTCAGTTAGTACCTGGAGTTCGCTCTTTCGGCATACTGTATTAGGCCTAAGTCACGTCCATCGACGACCAATATATAATAAAAACCCTTTTTCGTCATCGACGATCCCTTTGCTGGAGCGAAGGAAGTCTTAGCAATTATAGATTTAGCGTCTGTTGGGCAACTTTTATCCTTACACGTTTTCAGCACAGGTGTTTAAAATGAGTTTTCCTCTGTACCTTAACTGTCTCAAGATTTGCTTGTCTATCTTTGTGTTTAAGTTACTGTTGATTTGATTCTTTTCACAAACAAGTAGGGAAGTTCGACTTCGTAACACTCCCGTTGTTTTTCCCGTAGTTGGAGGATGAAGTCACGCGCTTCTTCTGCGTTTTGCAACAACTTCATCGAAGTTGTTGACTCCAAGAAGCAGTTTGGAGTCTCGATTTTTTAAAACTTGAACGAAACAATATTTTTCAAGAACTCTCTCCCCTCGGGTATCACAAGACTTGACTCGGCCGCGTAGTTTCGGAAGTAGAGCCACCAGACTTGTCATTACTGATAACAGAGAAGTCGATTTGGGTCCAGCCGTTATCACTGCCAAGGTATTTTCCTCGTTAGGCTGCCACTGATTATTTTTGCCTCGTGAAATCGATTGCTGTTTCCGTCAGGTGATTTCTCCTTCTTGTGTAACCATTTAGATTGTAAACCGTTTGTACTCGTGGTTTTACTTTTTGTCTTTAATACGGGTAGTGGGGTACTGATTTTGAAATGCTTAAGATTACCTTACACAAATTATTATTATTATTATTATTATTATTATTATTATTATTATTATTACAACTCAGAAGATGAACCCTATTCATATGGGAGAAGTCCACATGGGCTTTCAAAGAATATGGACCATGTCCATTGGAAAGAAGTAACAAAAAGTAATAGGGAATACAGAAAAAAGATCACTTATTAGAAAAGAAAGAAATAAAATAACCGATTCAATAAATAGAGAAAAATGGGAGTTATTGAAATATAAGGAGGTTTGAGATTACCTTATAACTCCACCAAGTTCGGGAAATTCCTAAAGATGAAATACCCAGATCTGTGATTGCCATGGCAGGGAAGACGTTTTCAGGAAGCGACGTAACATTGGTTGGTTCCGAGTTTTCGTCGTAAATGCCTAGAAAGTTTCGAAGTCAAAGCTGGTATCCAACACTAATGGGGTATATTTATCAATACTTGCCCACTTAGAGTAACTTACATAAAAGGTACCATATTTGAGATGATGCAGACATTCAAAAGTTAAGTATATCTTAGTTTAACCAGACCACTAAGCTGATTATCAGCTCTCCTAGGGCTGGCCCGAAGGATTAGATATTTTTAACGTGACTAGGAACCGATTTGGTTACTTAGCAACGGGACTTACAGCTTATTGTGGGATCCCAACCACATTTTATCGAGAAATGAATTCCTAATCACCAGAAATACATTACTCTGGTTCCACGTTGGCAGAGCGGGGAATCGAACTTGGGACCACCGAATCGGTAGGCGAGCACGTAACCCACTCGTCCAAGGTGGAAGTGCAGGCATTCATAGCCACGGTCTTGCTGGTTTCGGTGCAATACTTCATAAAAACTGAATGAATTGATTCTATCTACGCATTCAAAAACGAAAACCAGAGTGATCATACTGACGACATTTCTAGATAAACATATGACTTAATAGGGTATCTGGTTCAAGTGTAATTAATATTCACAGAAAACCGACAAATGGTTTTGAATATGCAGGCTAATATTCAGCCATCGTGGAGAGATCAAGACGCTGGTTGTTTTCTGTGTGACGTGTCTGAAGACAACGAGAATTCATCCCGGGATATTCAGTACACGAACGAATTCAACAATATTAGAGAGACGAATCTAAACGGGAAATTGGGATGACTCCTACTTGACGTGAGAGTTCGATCAGAGCAGATAATATGGGTGTGAATTTCTGTGTTCAAAAAGCTCCACTTTAGGGTTGTCAACAGCTAGGGCGCTCGGCTATAGTGAACGGGAAATCAAATTAATGCAATTACAACCTGGTAAATGATTTGGTTAGGATGTAAATGTTTCTATCCGAAAACATTTTGTCAAGTAATTGCTTTAAATCTTTTCTGCGTGTTGACAGCTTTGTTGATAGATAGTTCCTAAGTTTTGTCCGTTTGCTGAATATGTCTTTCTTATAAAATCTTCAATTAGCTGTTAAAAATTAATTTTTTAATCGGTTATTATTATTTAGAAGTATT
>NC_061102.1:41522076-41534576 GCF_015104395.2 Macrobrachium nipponense | reverse complement strand
TAAGGTTTCCATCACGCTGCGAATTTTGTTTCTTTTTGAAAATCGACTTATATTATTATTATTATTTATTTATTTATTTATTTCTTATTATTATTATTTTTTTTTTTTTTGCTCTTTCACAGTCCTCTAATTCGACTGGGTGGTATTTATAGTATGGGGTTCCGGGTTGCATCCTGCCTCCTTAGGAGTCCATCACTCTTCTTACTATTTGCGCCGTTTCTAGGATCACGCTCTTCTGCATGAGTCCTGGAGCTACTACAGCATCTAGTCTTTCCAGGTTCCTTTAAGGGATCTTGGGATCGTGCCTAGTGTTTTCCACTGGCATATCCCATATCCTTCTTATTTCTATTTTCAGGTCTTGATACTTATCAATCTTTTCTCTCTCTCTCTTCTACTCTGGTGTCCCATGGTATTGCGACATCAATGAGTGATACTTTCTTCTTGATTTTGTCAATCAGCGTCACGTCTGGTCTATTTGCACGTATCACCCTATCTGTTCTGATACCATAGTCCATTATTAGTATTATTATTTACGTAGCGTTATCTTGGAAAGAGTGAAATACTGAATATCCACGTATCCAAGAAATCCTTGAGAACCCTTTCCTTACCTAGATGAGATGATAACGATAACGGTAACGGTGTGAATCATTGCCAGGATGCTTATTGGTAGAATAATTAAAGTGAAGACGAAAACATCAACGCAGAGTCAACGACCATTCTTCTATCGTATGAAAATAATAATGGCCGTCGTGGTCATGATTGTTTACGTCGCCTTTGTAATAAGTATTGACGAACAATTCAATTGGGTTATTGCACCCAATGGCATCGGCGCAGTGGCCGCAATTGATGACTTCGCTCCTCAAGAACGGCAAGAAGAACTGCCTGACAGTGAAGCAGTCGTGACACAGCTGGTCTCTCTTTCTCTCTCTCTCTCAGTGGCGTGGTCGTTTTGGTCTTGGCCTGCCACCTCGGTGGCCACGATTTCAATTCTCGGGCATTCCATTAAGGGGTTGGAGATGTGTATTTCTGGTGATAGAAGTTCACTCTCGACGTGGTTCGGAAGTCACGTAAAGCTGTTGGTCCCGTCGCTGAATAACCACTGGTTCCATGCAACGTAAAAACACCATACAAACAAACAATTTAAAGTAATATCGACTAGAGTCAGTGCTTCGATGGATGATGATTACCAGTGAATGCAAAACACCGTTTGTAGCAGAAGCCAAGGGTCATATTGTCGTCTTCAAAGCAAATATGAGTGAATATGATGTATTGACAGTTGATGTTCACCTTTTCCAGTCAGTAAGTTTTCAAATTATATTTTTTGGGACATTAGACTTTCTCCCTCTTTCGCATGTTCTCGTCACGTTGTGTTATCTCAAAATAAACTTTTTTCGGTTTATAATTCACATTGAACGTCAGGTTCTGTCATTCCAAAATTAACTATAAAATTTTAGGCAGTTTTTGAAGTCATAAACATGCAGGAAATACTTTCGCATTTTTATATAATTTACTTGCAGCTGCGTACATCATTTTCTGGTTCTCGGTGGAAAATATGGAAGCCAGTTTTTTCTTGACAACATCTACCCAACTTTGTCATTTTATTGTGAGTGATTCGGCCATAATTCAATATCATGACTTTTTCTTACACATTGTGAATTTATGTCTGGCGAGCATATTCATTCAACCACTGGACCCTGATGCTATACAGATTTTCCCGTAAAAAAAAAACTAATAATAAAATAAAATGAAATAAATGAATAAATAGACAAGTAAAGCTTTACTAAACACTTTCTTGATGGATAACATGCAAATAGGTGACTTGCTGTTAAGGTATTCACCTGTCAGTTTGATGTTATTTATCTTTTTCAGAATTTATTTTTGTGAGTGCAGCACATAACGAAATACAAATTTTGTCATTTCAAGGAGCAGACCAAAGCCTAATCCTCAGTCAGTTCGGGCAAGATTAAAACGAGCCAATCACGTGAGACTAAGGTCTTGGGTAAAACGCAGTTGATAATAGTGAACTCTCTCCTCCACACGTGCCGAGGTTCAGGCTAAAGAAAATTCAAACTTTTTTGATAGATTTTCAAAAAGATCGGCAGCCGAAGAAATGGACTTTTTCTTGTGGGACAAAAGGTTCCACTGGCCCAGCCAACAAAATGAGCTTCAGAGGGAGGCTGTGAAGGAAAGGAAATCGATTAGTGGAAAGTAGAATAATCGTGCTCTGAGTGGGTGAAACAAAAGCCCTCCTGAATGGAGGTCAGTGGTGGGACAAGGGGAAGGGACCTGCTCCCTGGGGGCGCAACCGCAAGAAATAGGGAAAGAACCCGGACAGGGGGACTATAGCCGAAGACATGTTATTGCCACCGTGCCGGAAAGATGAGACTTGCACATAGTTGTTTCTTTGGAGCCTCACGTAGATTTTATCAAGGAACTTTGTTATTCGAAGGCTTCCTGCCAAGCGACTGCTGCTGCTGCTTTTTGGAGAATGAAGTGGCTCACATCTTTAGTTCTCAAAATATTTTTATAGTGCAGGAAGGTGACTACCTACAGATTTATGACCGAAGAATTTACACCCAAGGTCTGTTGTTTATACACGAATATATAGCTGGCACCTCAGATCATCTTTCAAGGCAGGACAATCTCATCCTTTAGGTTTTTTTTTTTTTTTTCTTTTCTTTTTTTCAGAGCAGTGCCTCCTACTGCTAGCAATATATCTTCTTGCTGAGCAGTAAATATCTTTTTAAGTAAACTGCATTACATTTGCTTCCATGGCACTAAATTTTGAGCTAGTGTATCCATGTTTATTAACTTTTGTGGAGGCAGAATAAAGTTTAGATTGCCAACTTAGCTGTCAAAATGTGAGAACCCACCTTGTGTCACTCCACTCATTTGAGAATAATAATTTATCTAGAATTAGCAATATATTCGTTTGTAACCTAACGTTACACAACCACTATGTTTGTAGATTCGGAATGTTACGTTACACGTGAGTAATTTACAAAACCGATATAACAATTCGATTAGAATGTTAATAGTTAGATTAATTATGCTCAGGCCCTTTCCACCCGTCGTGGAATTGAATTTATCTTATCATCACTAATCTTATTGCCAGTTTTTGTTTAGGTTCGGATGCAAATGTTGATTAAAGCGCCTCAGTGGCGTGATCGGTATGGTCTTGACCTGCCACCTCGGTGGCTGCGAGTTCGATTCTCGGGCATTCCATTGAGGTGTTAGAGATGTGTATTTTTGGTGATAGAAGTTCACTCTCGACGTCGTTCGGAAGTCACGTAAAGCCGTTGGTCCCGTCGCTGAATAACCACTGGTTCCATGCAACGTAAAAACACCATACAAACAAACAAACAAACAAACAAACAAATTTTGATTAAGCAGGATTTAAAACAACGTAAAGGAACTTGTTAGAATAAATGTTTAACAAATATATATATATACATACATACATATATATATATATATATATATATGGATATATATATATATATATATATATATACATACACTATATATATATATATATATATATATATATATATATATATATATATATAAATGCTACGTGTGTAAACGGTACATTAAATGAAACAATAGAGGTTAAGAGTTGTTTTTCTGAATAGCGTTATTGTGCTTTTAGATTTACCCTGTATTCGGTGTTTTAAGTACACGCTTATCAAATTACTGACCGGAAGCCGGGAGTCATACGATAATGAGAGAGAGAGTCGAATATAGTTTACTCTTACGTAATAGCATTCCAGTCAGTGATAAAGCCTTCGATATGTATGTACGGTTATTTTTAGTTTTGATCGTTAAAAGATGTAACGTGATGTATTTATTTATGAATGAAATCGTAAATAGACATTTTTGCTGGTGTGTATTTACTCATGCCGATTACAGGCTCTGATAATAAGCTCCAGCCTTAGTATCCAATGGCATTCCAACCATTCCCGAAGCTTGCCACAAACCTCACCATTGCGGTTCAAATTGGGATGAGTTAGAGTAAGGCCCAGATACTGTTAGAGTAAACCTTGTCGTGAGATAAATGAGGTTCCATGTTTCCGCCTGTGAAGACGAGATACCGAACCGTATGAGTTATTATGTTATCGTTGATGTTTTGATGCTGAGAAAACCGATGAGTGAGTATATTTATATCTAACGGAAAAAACTTTTAATCTTTGCATATGTATAATTGAAGACTATTTTGGTATGAACCTTTAAACAACTTTGGTTCTGCAGTGCTTTCACAGAGCCCCCGACCCATGCCAAGGTATTGTGATTGACAATGCAGGTTGCGCAATGACCTCATGACTTGGTTACAAGTGAACCAGTTCAATAATAGAGCAAGCGTTATCACGTTACGTAATACCTTGTGATTCTATTTCTGTTTCTCTCTCTCTATCTCGCGTTTGCCTCGTGGCGCAGTGCTAAAGTACTCAGCTTACAAACTGAGGTACCAAAGTCCGATTCTTTAAGCGGTCGAGGAGGAACGCTTTGGTCTCATTCCATAAAGCCCAGTATGCGGTTACTGACTTCAATATTGAATTGAGTATCTAAGTATTACAGGGCCAGACTCAGGTCAGTTTAGGTTAGAGAGAGAGAGAGAGAGAGAGAGAGAGAGAGAGAGAGAGAGAGAGAGAGAGAGAGATTCAGGTGTGAATGTATTTACCATTTGAACAGAATGGTCAAGCCTGACTTGTTACTCTGCACCACAGTACTGTAACACCTTTTAAACATTTCATTGTCAATTTCCGTTTCAGCGCTGAATGGTCTTAGATGCCCCAGTGCTGGGCATAATGCCAAAAATCTATATAAGTATAAAAACCACAGTAGGGTGAAAACTTTGCATGAAGTGGTAGCTGCCTGGTTGCGCTTGGACTTTGTGTTGGTCCCGAGTGCAAGTCTTGCTCTTAGCTTGGTAGATTCCACTGTCAAACAACCTTACCGTCTCTGCGTAATAGGGATTGGGCATTTTTGGGTCGCGCACAAAGTCAGTCAGCTCAGTCATAGGTAACCAATGCCTGATGCTCCCTGTTCTTAGGTTGGTGGAAAGGGAGCGATCTTGAAACCTTTGAACCTTTAAAATGCTACTCTGTCTGGCAGCAAGTCCTTGCTTTTAATTGCTACCAGCCTCTCCTAAAGAAGTGTTTTAAATTCGATCCTCGGGTAGGTTAAAAGCAGTATAGTCCTGCTTCCTGAAAAAAACTGGGCCTCTGTTGGCGTTAGCTGAAAAATGAATATGTACCTGTCTGTTAGTCAGCTTTTGTTTTTCATAGTTGGGTGTGATCAGGAGAAGAGAGAGGGAGTTGACAGTTGTGAATGATGAGTGTTCAGTTAAAATGCCTCTCAAGAGGTAATAGTCACCTCACTCACTGGGGTGAAAGCATTCATAAGTAAAGATAATTCTCTCTCTCTCTCTCTCTCTCTCTCATACACACACACACACACACACACACAAAACTGTTATTTTTATTAGTGTTGGAAAGGAAAGACACTCACTCGCAGCGAACATATTGACTGCATGTGCCCTGGTGATCGTGATTGTTCGTGCTGCCTGTGCCTTCCTGTGTCAAGCATCCAATAACTCGAAGCTGGTCCACTTGAACTGCATTGCCTCTGTTGTTGAAGCATGATTCCGTCGTGAACTTGTTTCCTTCGAAACCGAATCATTTTGCTTCTTTTATATTTCTTAGTTCTTGTTCGTTTATTTTTTCTGTAGTTAATCAGCTGTTTCCACTTCAAAGGGATAGATCCATAAAAGAATGACTTCCCTTTCCTACCTTTTTTTTTATATACCATAAAAATCAAGGTGATCTGTGTCGTTTTTATATTCCTTTTCGGACGTGCACTCTTGTTGGCCATATGGTAGCCCCCCCCCCCCTCCCCATTCCAAGTGTCTCTCCCGAGGAATAGCATGAATTCGCACACTTTTCGTTGTTTTGTCATTTTCTGTATCGTACTAATGACGCAGTCATGTTATGATAACAATGCAACAGGAATCCCAGCGATTACCATCAAACAGTTTCTGAAAATGCTTTGATCAGAATATCTCCTCTCTTTTGCGTCAAATGACACCCTTCTCCTGAACTAATGTACAAAAGTACAACCGGATGTTAGACTTACTATGCAGCCATTATTTTTATTTATTTATTTATTATTTTTTTTTTTTTTGTGGCGCGCAAAATAAAATACTCTGAGAAAAACAGGCGTTTGTAGAGTTTTTGCTACGACTGAGCTGGTGATAATATATATTGGGTTCTATTATTTTATGGTTCTACTGTTGCAAGTGCGTAGCATTCTGTTTATTATTTATTCCCACAAGTGGTAATAATATTTCAAGACATCGTCGAAGATGTCTTGGTTTCTTGTATGATGCAACAAGGATCTTCCTTTGGGCTAATGCTTGACAACTGCTTGACAACGTTGTTTACAAGAGCATCTACAACCTTGTTCTCATGAGACATCCAGAGAACACACTTTTAATTGTGGGCGCATTGCACCTTAGATATAAAGTTTGCAAAAGCCTACTTGACAGAATTACGGCTGTTAATACATTGTCATTACATAAAGTTTTGATGTTTCAAAGTTCTTTGTTTGTGGTCAGTCATATAGTCAATTTCTCTCTCTCTCTCTCTCTCTCTCTCTCTCTCTCTCTCTCTCTCTCTCTCTCTCTCTCTCTCTCTCTCTCTCTTGCAGAGCTGTAAACCAAGTGTTTTTAGTGATTCCAATATAGCCTTTTTCACTACGTAATCATATGTGTATTTACTAGATTGGAGTTTGGTCATACAAAATGTATTTCCCATTTCATTACATTTTTTTATACACCTTTTCAAATCCATTTATCAGCTCAATTTTTCCTTATTGAATAATTCATATTAAGGCCCTTCAGTTTGATTTCGCCGCGCCTTTTCTGTCCCCGGTCTTCCTTTGAGCAGTGGCTTCTCTTCGTGTCTTGCCTCTCAAATTTCACCTTTGCTCTCTTTTGTAACTCCAGAGGGCTTTGCTCACTCGTCCTTCCTTCTGCTCTCTCTCTCTCTCTCTCTCTCTCTCTCTCTCTCTCTCTCTCTCTCTCTCTCTCTCTCTCCCCTAAACCGTACCTTTGATTACCAACAGCACCAGCTAGATTTTCCCCAAAATTCTTTCACGTGAGTTCAGTTGGTTGAGAATGTGAGGCCATTACCCTATAAACCTTACGGGAACCTGGTCACTGATGTCGTTATCGTGAGGCTCGAGACTGAAAAAAGAAATTCCTCCTTTTACCATGAACCAAATGGGGTCATTGTGTGATACTCTTTTAGCGTTCACTCATTCACCTCCAGTCTCTACACCTCAGAATTTGTTGTTGGCCGTTCACCTTCAGATGCCAAAGCAATGATATCCGCCGTCCCTTCAGCTGCCGCATGAACTCCGTTCAGGAATTGTTGATTGGTGATGTTTCCAGTTTGCAACGGAAGGGTTATAGAATGGCTTATACGAACATGTGTGTTTCTCCGTGGTAGAGAGAGAGAGAGAGAGAGAGAGAGAGAGAGAGAGAGAGAGAGAAATTAGTCTACTCTGTCTTACTTTATTTTTTGAAATAATGAAGAGAGAGAGAGAGAGAGAGAGAGAGAGAGAGAGAGAGAGTTACAAGGATTAGGATGTCTCAAAGGCCTATTAGTCCATCTGAGGAGACATTGTGTGCTCACTTATCTGTAGGAGCAGGTTTTACTTTGCATTCAGTGTCTTAATGATTTTGTCTAGCTTTCTTTTGAACTCTTCCATACTGTTGCTGTTTACAACTTTTGGTGGCAGTTTATTCCGTGTGTCACGTGTCTTGTATATAAAGAAGTTCCCATAATGAGATGTGTTGTATCTCTTCACTTCTAGTTTCTATCCAATATTTCTTGTCTAGTTATCGTTTAGCGTAAATAGGTTACTGTCTGCATTTGTTGTGGATTTCAGTATTTTGAATGTTTCTATGAGTTGTCCTCGCAATCGTCGTGTTTCAAAGCCGTACATGTTCAGGCTGTCTAGTCGTCTTTGGTAACCTATTTGCCTGATGGATGGAATTAACTTTTTAGCTCTTGCTTGTACCCATTCTAATCTATCGATGTCCTTTCTTAGTGTTGGTGCATATTCAAGATGAGGTCTAACTATTGATGTGTAGAACTGCAGCACCGTTTCCTTGTTTCTGTATCTGAACTGCCTCTTTATGTATCCCACTAGTTTCTTTGCCTTCTTTTCAGCTCTTATGCACTGTTTTGTGGATTTTAAGTCCTTCGTAATAATGACTCCAAGGTCCTCTTCTTGTTCTACACTGTTTATGTCATTCCCAAGCAGCATGAGGTTTGTTTGTTCCTTTTTGTAACACTTTACACTTATCCAAGTTAAAAGGCATTTGCCATCTTTTTGACCACTCTCCTATTTTCATTAGGTAATTTCTTAAACTTTCTACTGTCTCTGGGTCTGTTGCATTTACTCTGTTTTCTGTTAGGTAGCCAGTCTTCGACCCAGTCTGCTGTTTCTCCTACAATTTCTAAAGCTCTAACTTTTGTCATTAGTTTTTTGTGTGGAACCTTGTCAGAGACCTTTTGGAAATCTAAGTAGAGTATATCAATTGCTCTACTACTGTCGTAAATACCAAGTATGTTATGGGAAAACTCCAAGAGGTTTGATTGGCGGGATCTGTTTTACCTGAATCTGTGTTGACTGTTTAACAACAGGTTGTTTCTATCAATGTGATCCACAATGTGATATGGAATTATGGGCTCAAAAATCTTACAAGGGACCGACGTTAAAAAGTTTGGGCTATAATTTCCTTTTGTTGGCTTTCGTTGTTCTGCACTTTTTCAGAAGAGTTTTATATAAGTGAGGCACTATCTCCTCTTTTATCTCTTTAATTTCTCTTGGATGAATCCCATCCGGGCCCCGAGATTTGAACTTGTTTGGTTTTTCTGTTTTGTTTTTAACGTCATCTTCTGTAAATATTATTTTGTCAATTGGTTCTGCCCCTTCACATTTAATAGCTGGTTCAGTGATTGAGGTAGTGTCGTCAATTGTGAAAACACTAGTAGAAAACTTATCCAATAATTCTGCTTTTTCCAAGTCTGTGTTCACTAGGTTTCCCCCATTGTCTCTTAGGGGACCTATGCTATTTTTTATTGGCTTCCTGCTATTTACATGAGCAAAGAATTCTTTTGGGTTTTCCTTACAAACTGATGCAACTCTCTTATCCTCATTTATCTTTGCATTTCTTACTAATTTATCCACCATTCTACAGAGTTCTTTATGCCTGCTTGCTTCTTCTGGTGTTGGGTGTGGATTCAGTACTTTGCGCAATGCGCAATCTGTCTCTTTCTCTTATTGTATTTTTAATTTCTCTGTTGAACCACTTAGGCTGAGGGCTGCCATTTGTTAGTATTTGCTTTAATGGAAGACATCTGGAGCGTTTTTCTGCGTATTCTTTAGCAAGGTTTCCCAGTAATTGTCTATGTCAGCACTTTGGTCGTACTCTAGATTTTCAACATACTCCTTTAGTTTTCTTAGGTCTTCTCGACGGCAGTCTAATCTCTTTAGTATCTTCTCTTTTTTGTGTTGAATATTAATGTGAAATGTAATAATTTTATGGTCGCTTTTGCCTAGATTTGCACCTACTGAAAGGTCAGACACCAGGTTATCTTCTGTTGATAGGACGATGTCTAATATGTTCTTTCCTCTAGTAGGTTTGTCTGCGCATTGGTGGAGGAATTAATTTTTGACAAATTCTAGAGTCGTCTTTCCTTCCAAGTTTGATGCGGAGGTCATCGTGTCCCAGTGTACTGCTGGATTGAAATCTCCCATTATTATGCAGTTTGTTGTTTATTTCTTGTCGTAGCAGCGCATACAGCTGCTCCTCGCTGGTCATTTGTAGTTGGTGGGAAGGTCTGTAGAGTATACTAGTATTAGAGTTAGCTTCTTCCCTAGACTGCTTATATTGATGCCAATTACTTCTTGCTTGGTTGTAATTTTACACACTTGGACTAAGGCGGTCCTTGACATATAACTCCTCCACCTTTTTTGTTAAGTATCGTTTTTGAACAATTTATATCCTGCTATTTGGTTCTCCTACGAAGTCTCCTGTTGCCTCTTGTATCCATGTTTCTGTGATACATATTTTTTCTTAATTCTTCACTTCCTATCAATGATTTGAAGAGATCTACTTTGTTCCGAATAGATTATTCATTAAACTGTGCCACTCTGAGGGACTTTTCTATCTTCTCTTTTGTCCTCGGTGACTTTATTCGTTTCCCTTCTTTTCACTGTTTCCTGCAGTGCTATTACTAACCAAATTCTGGGAGCTTTCCGACTTCTTCTCTTGAATGTTCAGTTCGCTGAGGTGTATCAAGAGGTTTTCGTTAGGAAGGTTTCCCAGTCATTTTGCTCCTTCCAAATCCAAGTGCGTTCCATCTCTTTTATATAATTTTCTATTCCCTACAAATCTGTCCCAAAAGTTTAGAAACCTAACACCGTTTTCTTGGCATATTTGCTCCGGTCTGTCATTGATTCCAATTGCCTTGCTGAGAGAGTTGTGGCTTACATTGGTTCTGGGCAGAAGTCCTATAAGAATGCTGGTATCGGTTTTCTCACGGATGTTTTCTACAACATTCCTCAGGTTAGCTACAAGACCCTTCTGTCTGGCCAGTTCTTCCATCTTTTAGAAATAAGTCGTTTCCTCCTCCCTGCACTATGATTGCACTCTTTGTACTTTTCACTTTGATTTTCTTCACTGCGTCGGTTGTCTTTGCTCCTGCACCCGAGTAGGAATGAACTTTTCTCGTATTTCTATTTTTGGACCTCAAAATTTAACCCTTAATCTTTTACCAGGGAATCTCTAATTAAGGTTGTTTCCTCTTCTGTTTCCAAGAGCGCAGCAAATCTATTCAATATGCATATTCCTTTTGGGGATAATTGTGTTTTCTGGCTGCTATCACTCTTCTACCAACAGCTCTCTTGAATTTATTATTTCTGTCCTTGTAAAAGAGAGAGAGAGAGAGAGAGAGAGAGAGAGAGAGAGAGAGAGAGAGAAAATTAGTCTACTCTGTCTTACATTGTTATTAGAACCAATGTAGAGAGAGAGAGAAAAAAAATAGTCTACTGTCTTACATTGTTATTAGAACCTATGTAGAGAGAGAGAGAGAGAGAGAGAGAAGAGAGACCTTCAGAATTAATGAAAAGCCGTATTCAAGAAGGACCCGTGTATGGTGGGCGGTTGCGTGGAATCCGAGAGAAGCGGCGTCGGCGGCGGCCAGGCAGGTTGCCTTCTCGAGTCTGAGATGAGGGGGAGGTTTACTTTTGATGTGGCGGACGTTGACATCATCCCTCGTGCACTTGCTGTGTTGACTCCTATCGGCAATCCACAACAAAAAGTCCTTAGAATCTTTCTCCGACAGGAAGTGCACTCCACCTCCGTGCTTAACGCTCCCTCCCTCCCTCCCTCCCTCGCGCTGTCGCCTGCACCTCTCTCTCCTCTCTCTCTCTCTCTCTCTCTCTCTCTCTCTCTCTCTGCAATGGTTCCATTAATAAAGTCAAACAAACAAGGAAGTGACTAAATTGGCCCTGTTTTGACGAACTTGATTGTTAGATAAGAAGCGATAGATAGCGACATCAGTACCATAAAACAAAAATTCTTACTAATACAAATTACCTGGAATATCGCTTAAAAGTACATCTGCATTCTTTCAGTCCAGTCCGTTTTTTTAGACACGTACACAGGCTAAGACTTACTCGTCCTTGCGGATACGCACATTCACGCTGAGGTATACGGACTCGAGAAATGAAAGGACAGCAACAGGAAATGCAATGAAGGGCTTTTTAGTGATAAGTTATCTGAGAGGCGTCTGATAATGAGCGGTGTTGAACATAGGAAGGCTTCAAACATACGATCGGCATGTTAAGTGTGAAATTTTATCAAGTTTTCTTGCAGAGTTTTTCCGGTTCTTTGCTTTTTATATGGAGTCATATTACAGAATGTATTTACTTTCACACACACACACACACACACACACACACACACAGTATGTGTATGTATTTTTTATGCATGTGTATGTATATTGTGTGTGTGTGTGTGCTTGCGTAATTTCTCAAATTTTTGCTCAAGAAAGGGTGACTACAATTTCGTGGTAAAGTCAGGTCCAGCATCGGCCTTGCACAGTATACCTTTGAAGCGACGTTAGTTTAGCATAAGTATTGCAACGCATTTGAAAACTTCCTTTGTCCGAGAGGAATTACTGATGATACCTATTCGTTTTCTGGTCCTTCGTCGTTGACTTCGTCGTTAACTATTCTGTTTCCGTTTGACACAAATTGAAGCAGGATGTAGAAATACAAATTCCTTGGACTAAAGGTTTTATTGTTTCATTGAGTCTGTTGTTATTTTAATTTGTGTTGATAGACCTTGCTTTCATATCAGTGGTTCTGGCTAATATTGGGAAAATCCTTACCTCTGGCGGCATAATATTCTCCCTAGTCTC
>NC_061102.1:41462076-41514576 GCF_015104395.2 Macrobrachium nipponense | reverse complement strand
GTGAAAGATCTCTGTTGAAACAGAACTTATGAAAAAGTGACGTTTCGTGTGAAAAGTATAGGGACGACGTGAATTGCGATTCGAGACCCTGATGTGTGGTGGCCTTGCATGTAATTGTGTAGGGTCCGGACTGTTAGGATAGAAATCTTTACGGGCTGCTCTGTGAGCAAGAGCCCGTGCTGACACAAGGTCAGCTTAATAAAAAACAACAACAACAGATAGAAATGTTTGCTCCAGCAATTGAAATGACTTCTTTAGGGAACACGCATGAAAACATCTGACTGCTGCAGGATTGGTTTTGAAATGCTCAGTGAAGTCAGAGATTCTGGCTCTGTTTATTGGAAGCATTCTAACAGTGTTGGCGCTGGTTCTAAATCTGCCGTTCTTTGTTTACCCTAATTGCGTTAGCGTTTACAGTTGGTAAAAAGTCAAGAGACTTTACGGCTGGTAGGTTATAAGTTACTTTACTCACTTTCTGGTCCAGACTTGCTGAAATGCTGGCAGAATCGCCCTAACATTACTTAAAAAAAAAAAAATTGCATCCGTGGATCCAGGAATGTAACGTATCCTCTGGATATTTGTATACTATTTGCAAAGATGAATCTGATTGTTTCCCTTATGCAGTCCCCTTAGGGGGATAGTCTCATGTGGTGCACTGTAGGCATTAGGGAAGGTTCTTGGCAGCGTCCCTTTGGCCACTAACTGCTACCCCTTTTATTCCTTTTACTGTACCTCAGTTCATAGTCTCATTCTTAAATCTTACTTTCCATTGAGGTGTGGGAGATATGTATTTCTGGTGATAGAAGTTCACTCTCGACGGAAGTCACGTAAAGCCGTTGGTCCTGTTGCTGAATAACCACTGGTTCCATGCAACGTAAAAACACCATACAAACAAACAAAAACAAACAAACCTAACAATTGTTTCATAATGCAACTGCGAGGTTTTCATCCCGTTACACCTTTCAAACTTTTTTTACCGTCAGTTTCCGTTTCAGCGCTGAATGACCTCATAAGTCCCAGCGCTTGGCATTTGGCCTAATGTCTATATTCTATTCTATTCTATTTTCCTTATGTAATGGAGAAATTCCTGTGGTTCCTAAAAGTATCTGGTTATGTTGTGTTTCAGTTGGTAGCTGATAAGAATAGTTGAAGAGGATCTTTTTGTCAAATCGCAGCAATACTGTTGTTCCAAAATCGAAAGCATTCGTATATCACCGAGGATAGTAATCCGTCCCATTAACTCTCCATTTAACTGACTTGTTCCTTTTCAATGTTTTTCTTGATGTCTGGCAGGTATAAATTTCTGCAATGGTTCGGGAATTAGGTTGTCTGTAATGGATTGTAAGTTTATTACACTGAAATGAATGGCTTTTGAATCCGTTAATGGTAGTAGGATTTGCTCTTAATACTCTCTCTCTCTCTCTCTCTCTCTCTCTCTCTCTCTCTCTCTCTCTCTCTCTCTCTCTCTCTGCCAAGTAGACAGCAGGTATTACGAGTGCTGCAGAGCGACCTCAGACATTTTATCTTATCCGTGATGTGTATGAAGACGCACACATTCACATTTAGTTTGGTGTTTATCTCCTTTGTGGCATTTTAGTAATTGATAAACAGACCTTTCTTTCGGCGATGTGGATGGTTGATTACTTCGCTATTTTCTTTGTTGAAATGTCAACTTCGGATGGGTCGATGATGGCTCTTTGTCTCTGATCCATCTGGGAACTCGGCTTCCAAAGTGACATTTTACTTTTCCGCTGGTGTGATGGCACATTTCTAATAGGTTCCAATTTTAATTCTCCCACCAGACCAGATACTAAATTTGAAATACGTTCAGGTTTCAGTTATTTTAAAGAACAAAGGATTATTTCACTGATTTTAATTGTTTTTAGGATGGACAGCTGAAATGTAAAGGATTTCACTGCTTTTAATCAATTTAGGATGGACAGCTGAAATATAAGGGATTTCACTGCTTTTAATCAATTTAGGATGGACAGCTGAAATATAAGGGATTTCACTGATTTTAATTAATTTAGGATGGACAGCTGAAATATAAAGGATTTCACTGCTTTTAATTGATTTAGGATGGACAGCTGAAATATAAAGGATTTCACTGGTTTTAATTGATTTAGGATGGACAGCTGAAATATAAAGGATTTCACTGATTTTAATTAGCTTAGGATGGACAACTGAAATATGAATGAAATATTTAACTGATTTTAATTAATGTTGGATGGACAGCTAAATATAGATTATTTAACTGATTTTAGTTAATATAGGATGGACAGCTGAAATATGGATGATTTCACAGATTCTTATTAACTTAGGATGGACAGGTGAAACGCAAAATTAGTATTTTCCAGTATCGAACTTTGAAAAAGAAATATTTAAAAGAAATATTTCTTCTCTGAGTTTTTGAATAATTTAAGCAGATAAAAGTAAATGTTGGTTTTCAACAGATTGCAATGTAGACTTTGCCAGATGTCATGGCAGCCGCAATCGTTAGGATGCTCTCTCTCTACCTTGAAGTTCACAAAAACGGAAGTCGTGGCCTTTTAGCTTCAAAAGATAAGGTGTTATTTTTAATACAAAAGTATTTGCATATCACTGATTATGGTCGCCTTTGCCAGATTTGGTTCAACGGCGTTTTATCAGCGTGCTTGTACGATGCGTAGTTTATGAACAACTACAAAAACAACTTCTGTACACTTTCTTGAGCTCACTTGTTATTATATGGTATTACGAAATTTTCTGTGACAAGCGGAAATAAATCGATTTGCAGTAGTTACGAGAATTATGCAAAAGAATAGATGGAAACTACTGAATCTTGAGTCATGTTCCATCATACATGCAGCTGATAACCAGTTTCATAAACCAGTTTGGGTTTGTTCATTCAAATTGTACCACAGTTGCAGGAAGCTCCTGGACCCACAAAAAAAAAAAAAAAATGTCTTGAGTATCTTTCGTTAACTTCTGATGTATAAACAGTTACAGCAACCAACACCTTGTGTGTAACGTGTTTGCTAATAAGAGGGAGTCCAATTCTGTTTAATAATGGATATTAACGATGCGAACATTGCGTGTAATCCTCCGTTGGACTCCAGATGGAAAAACGCCGTTAGTGACCGCAGGGGAAGTGATCGGGCCACCATAACTTTTCCCCTTAAGAAATAGTTCCATGCTTGTTTACCTTTTTTTACGGTTGCACTTTTTTGTAATGCATCGTGGGAACGGAATCGTTTTCTCTATCCTTTCCCCCCCCCCCCCCCCGTCTCTCTCTCTCTCTCTCTTCTCTCAAACATATTCATCAAAAGGCTGTCCTTGCAACAACTGATCCCGTAGGGTGCTAGCGCCGACAGTGCCTCATGCAGTGCACTGTAAGCATTATTTAAGGTTCTTTACAGCGTGGCCTTGGCCCCAAGCTGCAACCCCTTTCATTTCTTTTGCTGTACCTCCATTCATATTCTCTTTCTTCCATCTTACTTTCCACCCTCTCCTAACTGTTTAACGTTAGGTTCCTCTTCAGCGCTGAATGACCTCATAGGTCACGGTGCTCTCTCTCTCTCTCTCTCTCCTCTCTCTCTCTCTCTCTCTCTCTCTCCGAAACAGATGCGGGGCGTACTCATCAGAAAGCTGTCCTTGAAACAACTGATTGCGGTCACCGTGTGGTTATCTCAAGTGTGTTGTTATTTTGGCATCATCTGCCTACCGTGTTATTTTCACAGGTGATGCCAATAATCAGGTTGTACTCGGAGGCCTGTCCCGTCATTCACGCCGCTGGCAGTTGGACCTCTCTTTAAATATCAGTCATTACGGTGAAAGTTCTATGCGCTTGCGCACACGAGACCCACCCTCTTGATTGTCGCCGCCGCCACTTAAGGGCCAATTGTTTTTCTGGCGATTGGGAAAGTCACCCGGTCTATATTTTCCTTCGGTTATTGTTAATATCTCTGTGAAAGGTTACCAACAAAGTGAAAGCTGAAGTGAAAGGTATTATGAAATGCGTTATGTTCTATACACTATGATATCTAATAAATATAGTAATAATAATATATATTAATATATAATATCTACTATATATATATATGTATATTATATATATCTAAAAAAATTCCCCTTCGGTTAACATATACGAAAATATATTAATTCCGAGTTAGAGCGAATTGGATATTAAAGGACATTTGTAGATTAATGCATGTATATGAATCACGGTGATGTGATAAAAATTCACACACACACACACATATATATATATATATATATATATATATATATATATATATATATATATATATATATATATATATATATATATATATATATATATATATATATATATATATATACACACGTAATCAGTATAAATAAAGGTCACACTATCATAATTACTCGTCCATTGACGCAGCTTTCAAATTTCACTATAATTTAGAGGAAATTCTTGGAAAGGCAAAGTTATAAGACGAATATAACAATTTTCTGTGATTATTCTTCAGTTGATATGGTGGAGCTGTGTGGCTCATTGCTAACAATACTATAGTTTATTTTGCAAGGACTATTAGATCCTCTGTTGACTTTTCTCCTGTCACTATTCTTCTTCTCCTCGTAATTGTTTAAGTGTTGTCAGTCTTTGTGAAGTAGTATAGGAAATATGTGTAAAGTATAAGTATCTTTTAAATGTTTACTGTCATTCGAAAAGAACTTGTACAATTGCAGGCGATGGGAATGAGCATTTGAATAGTGGTCATTGTATGCAGTGATATATTGCAAAGAAATGCCTCTTGATTTTGAAGTAAGGAAGGGTTAGGTTATGTGAAAAGATTGCAGTATAAATTTGATTATAATATTTATTTGATTGTAATATATATTTGATTGTAATTTATATTTGTAATCTATATTTGTATGTCAGATTTTAGTATTGTTCAGTAGCAGGTGAAGCTACTAACGAAACAACAAATGAAGCAAGTGGAGAGAAGTGGAAGGAAAAAGGTAGATGAAGCACCTCAGTGGCGTGGTTGGTATGGTGTTTGCGTCCCCTCGGTGGTCGCGGGTTCGATTCTCGGCCATTCCATTGAGGACTGAGAGATGTGTATTTCTTGTGATAGAAGTTCACTCTCGCCGAGGTTCGGAAGTCACGTAAAGCCGTTGGTCCCGTTGCTGAATAACCACTGGTTCCATGCAACGTAAAATCACCATACAAACAAACAAAGGTAGATGAAATCTTCGCAGTGTTTACGCTGAATTAAGGGATGAGGCATTTACACAAATGAAGGCAAAACCTCCTTCTAGGAGGGTTAAAACAAAAGGAGAGGCTCCAGAGAGAAAGAATATTTAGGTGAACAAGAGAAAGCACTGATGAGACCGATTAAGTGTTTGATTAATATAAAAGTTGCAATACTTATGGTCACCAGCATTAAAATAGATGAACTGGGTAGGTAGTTAAATTGATTTTGATATTTGGCTTAATTAGAAAGATGACGAAAGAAACATGACCCCGAATTCTTGGCTAAAGGCGCCTATTCTTTGCAAAACGATAAATGATGAAGCAGAAAGAAGAAAGATTATATTTATTTTATTCACAATATATTTTTTATTTTGATCTTCAAGGCTAAGGTTTCACCACCACGTCGAAGCCTTGAATGAGAGAACTCGTGTTATCTTTCGCCCTGAATATCCAACTAGATCATGTGGCTCAGGTGTGCCTATATAGTTGCATACCAATATCCTCGTGGCTCTAAATCGCTTGTTTGCAAACAGTGGGCGGAGCACTGTTAACACGTGCTGGAGTAGTTTTCGTGCCTTTGAAGAAGTTAGTTTAGTACTTATTAGTCTCGTTTATTTATAAACAGTGCAATCAGTTGTCTTAATTATAGTATATTTTTTGGAGAAAATATACTATAACTTACTGTTATATAATATAGCCCACGAGACAGCAGTGAATACACCTGTGTAGCTGTGATGGAATAAATGATCCAACTGCCACGGTCTGTGTTTCTTCATCGTGAAGAAAGTTACTTTAGGCTGTGATCAAAGCCGACAACTCCTCTGCAATGTTTATAATATTGCCACAGCTGTCATTTGAGGTGAAGCATAACAGAACATTATGTCAGTCTCTTGTTGGTCACGCTAAAGGCTTTTATAATACTGTTGCTATGGCTGTCATCTTTCTGCAGCGCGCGTGCGCGTGCGCAGTTTAAATACACGCTTGTCTGTGTTTGTGCTGACAACACGTCCTCTTGATAGCGAGGCGTTTACCTGAAGGCAGAGGCTCTCCGAAGTTCGTGGTGATAGTGTCTGTCAGTATTTCCATAAGTTTTTTTTTTTTTTTTTTTTTTTTTTTGCCTTGATGTAGTGTCTATAATTCTCTTATTTGTAATTTTTTTTCTTGGTAGTTCCCGGATGCTCTTACTTGATCTTAGTTGCTCGATGTTCATTACATGCTCATGGGAATTTTCAATCTTGTACAGGGGTGTCAAACTCATGGCCCGCGAGGTGCCAAGAGATTTTTCAACTCGAGCTACTATAACTGTTAGAACTGAGGAAAATTTAACTAAAAGTTACTGAACTGTTAAAACGAGACATAATAAGTTTTACCTTTCATTCATATGACAATAATTTATCAATTCATTTCATATTGTAATTGCTGGCAATAAGGCTGCTCTTTTATTGCAAATCTTAATAAATAAGTCATAAGGATGACGCAAAATAAGTTGTCATCTTCAGTCTTGCCAATAAGTAATTACCAAATCTTGGATGGCCCTCGAGACCATAACCAAGTGCATAATTGGCCCTCGAAAGGATTTGAGTTTGACACCCCTGTATGTAGAACTTTGATATATTTCTTCAGTCTGTAAAGTATGAATGAATATTGTTGTTATGAGGATTGCGTGTCTCGTGACTTTAATTTCTCTCATGACTTTTTCAATTCAACAGACTCAGTACTTAGGCTTTGTTTGTACTTCTGATACAGCATCATATACTAGATCCATGCATCCATTACTATTGTTGAGGATTGCGTGTCTCATGACTTTAATTTCTCTCATGACTTTTTCAATTCAACAGACTCAGTACGTAGGCTTTGTTTGTACTTCTGATACAGCATCATATACTATATCCATGCATCCATTACTCTTATCTTTGATGTTATAATGCCGTTTTGATCTCTCTCTCTCTCTCTCTCTCTCTCTCTCTCTCTCTCTCTCTCTCTCTCTCTCTCTCTTTGGCCTTTGTTGTTTCATTACACCCTATTGCATTGCTTCTATTCGTGTCTTTATGGAATTGTGTGTTTTTCAGTGTATTCCTTCGTCGTTTTCCACCTTTGAAGTTTCCTTTCGAACCCCAGATGTACAGGCTCATTTTTTGCCGTATTCAACTCAACCTTGGCAAAGGGAGGTTGCAAGTGCAGAACACCTGGAGAAAGGTATTCACTCACTCACTCACTCACTCACTCACCCACCCACCCACCCACCCACCCTGCCTGCGTCATGAATAATCGAGTTTTCTTTGGACATTTTGCCTTGCTCTTAATGATTCACGCCCTAGGCAGAAGCGGCATTACGTGCGCTTGTTTTGACTTCAGTCAGGCGCGACAGCGGTCGGTGGAGAAAATAGATCAAAGGCCAGCCCTGTTTTATCAGATTAACCGTCGCCCGGCTGGATTGGCGTTTGGATTTTATATGATTTTTTTTTTTTTTTTTTTTATGGGCGTACACATACACGCGTGCGCGCGCTTCCACATAACCGTAGGTGGGGAGAGAGGAAGAGGGTATCTTTATGAATGGTTTCATGAAGGGAGGGGGGGAGAGAAGTTGGTGGTAGATTACCTCGTCAAGGCCTTTTCATTTTGCCGGTGCTGCAGAGAACGCTCACGTCTAGCAGTAGAATCCCGTCGGGGGGAAGAGCCCTCAGTGGACATCACGCGGCGCATTGTTGGCATGACTTACGGTTCTTTGCAGCGCCCCTTCGGCCCTCAGCTACGGCACCTTTCATTTCTCTTACTCTACATCTTCCAAACCTTTTTCCTGTCAATTTCCCTTTCCGCGTTGAGTGGCCTCATAAGTCCCAGTGCTTGGCCTTTTGCCTAGAATTTGATATGCCACATATCTAGTGATTCTCTCTCTTCCTCTGCTTATTTTCCCGCTCTAGCTGTGACCCACTGCAGTCGACTAAGCAGCTACGTAATGCTCAACCGTATAGGGCAGCAGAGTGTAGGGAATGCACCCATTGTGGGATGAGGAGTCCCTCTTCGAGGCCCTCCCATTTTTATGATGCAGAATTTGGCAGCAACAGTGAACTCATTATATTTTCCTTTCTTTCGTCCTCTCCGACGTAACTGCGACCCACAGTAGTTGACTAGCTAGTAGGAACTTAATTCACTGCATAGCATCAACAGACGTTCAGTGGATCTGTTCCTCCTCGTCCGGTTCGAGAGTCCAACATGGATCGTCCACTGCAAGGTATAGAGAATGCTCTCCCTTATTCTATATACCTTGGTCCAGTGGTGAGAGCGGCTAGACCCGCTCCCTCGAGCACAGAGAGAGAGAGAGAGAGAGAGAGAGAGAGAGAGAGAGCGCGTTTCCTGTATGCGACAGCTTATCAAATGTTTGTGGTTGTTGTGGCAGCTATGGGCTTTATGGTCCCTGCCTACCCTACCGTACCTCTGTGGGCCTCACACAACACCTGGTCAATTTTAAAACATTTGATGGGAATGTAAACATCCCTTTGCCTCCTGTGCATCAAAGTATAAGAATCGATGGGATCCTGATGACACGAAAGGATCGTTGCCGGCGAATTTGACCTTCAGTCAGGAGTGGGTTTTCTTTGGCGTATGGAAATTTTCCATTCTTGGGCAAAAGGTGTTTCTGTAGTCAAAGAGGAGCCTTTGCTCCTGTATGGCAGTGAGGGTTTTTCATACGTTGATGAGAGTTTGTCCTTTCATAGATTTGTTTTTCATCTCTTATGTGAGAAATGTCAATATATATTTCCTTATGTTGGTGTGAGTTTTCCCTTCAGCCGGTGTGTGTGTGTGTTTTTTATTTATTTATTTATTCTTTTTTACCGAAACGCAATATTAAAAGAGCGTATAACGTTCCATCTTGACCAAGGACATGGTAAACAGTGTTGGTGGTGCTAGGAAATCTAAAACAGTTGTCCCTGGAATTTTTTAATGCCAACAGGAGGATCCATTAAGCGCTTTTCATGTTTGGGTTACCTTTATGCTCTCACTTTGAAGCAGGTCAATATACCCGAAAAAAATTCGTGATTGTACAAACATGTTAATGCTCTTGAAATGGAGTGTGTTATGAGTAGTGAATGTTAGGATCAAGGATCATTGTCAGAGACGTTAATATTCGTTGTTTCTTGATATATATATATATATATATATATATATATATTATATATATATATATATATATAATAATAATAATAATAATAATAATAATAATAATAATAATAATAATAATAATAATAATAATAATAAAAGGAGCCCATAAAAACGCCAAAATATAGAGTGAAAATACTATATTTCAGAGACTGAAGAGGGAGGCAGCAGTCCCTGAAAATGTAGTATTTTCTCTCTTTATTTTGGCGTTTTTATGGGCTCCTTTTATTAGATGGAATTCTGTTGTAACAGAACATTTTTATCAGTCATATATATATATATATATATATATATATATATATATATATATATATATATATATATATATATATATATATATATGGCTATCCTTTCATTTGTTTTTTACACTCCATCTATCGTCTCCTTCTTTATGCTTCCGAATTATACATGGATTTCTTCAGTTTATCGTCTTCCACTCTTTTCTGATGACCGAACCGTCTCAAAACACTGATCTATCCTTTCCCTGTGCTAAACTTTGTATAGCATCCACCAATATCCATTCTTTTTACTCTTTCAGTTTTTCTTGTGCCAAGTATGTGGTTCTCATAACTTTATCCCTACTTTATTTCTGACTTTTGTATTTGAACTGTTCCGTCGGGCATCCCAGCCTTGGCTTCCATTGGCACTCGAAGCTTCCTCCTTATTTTTTGTAGACGTTCTGCTGTCTTCTTCGCTGCATTTAAGAATGTACTCCCCAGGGCCTCGACGAATCAGCTGCTTCTTCTGTCCCATCATTCATTTTACCGTTCATTGCTCCATCTTCCTGGTTTCCGTTTGCTATCATTGTTACTTATTCTCACATTGACTCCAACTTTGTCTTGCAAACACATTCTAACTGCTCTTATAGTATTTACTTTAGTTTCTCCCATCTATCTCCAATTATTACGGAATCATCATAACACATGAGTCATTCCACACTTCATTCATTACCTAGTATGTCCTTATTCTACGATTTTTTTATATAATTTTGGAATCTAACTACGATAAATTTGTGAGCATTATGGCCTTAGTCCTGAAGTTTTACCCGCAATGTACTCTGCCGAGGAGTATTTTAGCATGGGTAAATGTGGTCAATGACCTTTTTAGGGGCTTGATCTGTATCATTGTTGCTTGCTGCAGGACATGAAAAGTTTGGAGTTACATATATCTAATATATCTTTATATATATATATATATATATATATAGATATATATATATTATATATATATATATATCCTTAAGTCCACTGTAAAAAGGTAAGTGAAACAGGGACTTGGAAGAAGTACTTTCGTAGTATATTCTACATTTTCATGTTCACACTGAATATAAAAAAAAGGTTGACTTCTTTTAAATTCAGTGTGAACTTGAAAATGTAGAATATACTACGAAAGTTCTTCTTCCAAGTCCCTGTTTCACTTACCTTGCTGCTGTGGATTTAAGGATATTCTCAAGTACATGTTCCTTCGTATTACATTTGATGCATGTATGTGTCTATATATATATATATATAGTTATATATATATATATATATATATATATATATATGTTATATGAAAATATATATATAAAGTATATTATGAAAATACGAATATTAATATCTGAAAAGGATAAGAACATTCTTTATCTTATTTTTTGGCCAGAAGTGGTCATTATCTACAAGATCCAACGTTACGCTGTTGTATAAGTTCCATAAATTGATTTTGGCTTACAGCGTATTTTCGCAATCTTCCTTTGACCAGCTCCTCCCCTTCATCAAAATCATCATCTTCAATATCGTCGTCGTCATGATCACCATCACTTGTATTATTCCAGCAACGAGATCTTTGCTGTTATGTGATGACTTTCTTCCCAGCTGATATATCAAACATTATCCTCTCTTATCAGGTGTCATTTCTTCCCTTCTGTGTCACCTCCCTCAGTGAGTCAGTCCTGTTATACCAACTCACTTCAGTTTCCCATTCTCTTGGAATTTGTACCTTCTGATGCTGACTTAAAAGACAGCCTTGTTCGTATTCTCCCCTTCCACTTTCCATCATTTTCAGCTACAGCCATTGAAAAGGTGTATCCAGCCTGTAAAGGCTCTTGTATCCTGTCACAAGGCCAGATTGTTCTATGAACGGTTCGCGGGACGAGTTCTTCTCTCAGATCTCAAGAAAACTCTCCGTTGTTTGCTATCTGTCAGAAACATCTTTGGCTTCTGCTGCTGTTCCTGCTTCCTATTTCAGACAGTTCAGTTTTATATAAAAAGACTAATTTTAATTGCTTCAGCATATTCGTGTCATGTCTGGTCAGCCATTTAAAACAATATTTTTTTGTTCATATTAAAATCAGTGCAAGTTGCCGCTAACCCTGACCGCACTTGTCAACTTGATGGAGGATTTCTCTTCATGTTTTTAACATTGGGATTCACAGTAGTGAGGGCCATTAATAAGGCGATCTCTCTCTCTCTCTCCTCTCTTCTTCTTCTTCTTCTTCTTCTTCTTCTTCTTCTTCTTCTTCTTCTTCTTCTTCTTCTCTCCTTTCACCCGAAATTAAAACCCTAGTATTTTCCCTTCACATTCTCTTCTTCTGGACTGTAATTATTCTTCCTATATTTCTCTACTAAGTGAATTTACTAAAAGAGGGACAACAAATTGTATAAGTATATAGCAAGGTATTTTCATGTTTTCTTTTCCTTGTGTCTCTACATTAAGAGAGTTACGGAAAAAGTTCTCCAGATTTTTACGAAGATTTTGCCAAGTGTAGTGTAGGCCTTGTCATTGGCAGGAAGTGATTAGATTTTGGAAGATGTGAGCCAGAAATATTTTTCTTTGAACACCTTCCCATGTGTTTATTTCCATATATATATATATATAGTATATTATATATATATATATATATATATATATATATATATATATATATATATATAATGTAATCATCGATAAAGGGAGGACACACAGATTTACAAGCTGTCTTTATTTCCAACGTTTCGTAATTGTTCAAATAATTACATCAGCAGGGCTGGTAAAATAAAACATTAATTTCTTAGCAGAATTGTAAAGACTAAAACATTAAATTAAGAATTTGGAAAACTGAAAATTGTTAGTACAAAATTTTAAAAAATTCACAATCGTTAAAGTTAAAGGCATGAACACAATTTAAAAAATACATGCACCATATATATATATATATATATATATATATATATATATATATATATATATATATATATATATATATATATACATGGAATATGTGTGTGTATGTGTGAGAGAGAGAGAGAGAGAGAGAGAGAGAGAGAGAGAGAGAGAGAGAGAGAGAGAGAGAGAGAATTACCACTTTAGAGTTAGTACGTCTTTCCTTGTTAACTGTAACGAGATTATCACAAAGATAACGGCAGAGGTTCGTCTATTTGCATTCACCTTGTCAGTTTTCTTCTGGATTATGTTCTGAGATTTTTTCTTTTATCCCAGAGGAAAAAGCGGTTTTTTTTTTTTTTCTTTTTGTACGTGGCAAGTAGATTCACGAAATGTGGTAGCCCTACTTACCATTCCGCACGGAAGTAATGGCGAAGTACTACGCCTCCGAATCCCCAAGGTCTTGTGAAATGTATTCGGCAGCCTTGAAGCGCACTTTGCGCCTCGGAGGCAGGCTGTGGGGTTCATTTGAAGTCTGTTATACACTTTCACAGGAGTTGCCATCTTATTGTTGTCATTAACAAAGGTATTTAAACTCCATTGTCATTTATTAGGATATACATGAGAATGTTTTATCACATATGAAAGATCGCCTCTTTTATGAAGTACATGGTAGTTTGTCCACGTGCATTTGGAAGTTAAACATAATCTACAGCAAATTTTTAAAAGCAAAGTTTTGTTCTATATTTTATTGTAACTTGTTATCGGTGTGTATTGTCTTGTAAATGGTGTTACAAAATATCAGGGAAGCCGCTTTCGGTTTATTCGGGAAGTACTGTTCAGTTCTCTGTGCGATCCTCTATCTACTTTTGTCATTGAAAGGGGTTTCCTTAATCTATGAGATGGGTAGTTGAAGAAGATTGGAACCCCCCCACCCCCTTAAATCTGTAGAGCTGCAGCGTCAGTTGCAAGTAGGACATACGTGTGATTCTTACAAGAACATTTTATAATTATTATTTTTGTTTTGTTTTTCTCACAACCTTGCTAAGTTGTTATCTCCCAGCGGGGATCTGGGCTGGATGATGCTTTTACCGAAAATGCCATATTTCCAAAGGATTACAACTCCTGATTATCCTACCTATGGTCAGGAGTAAACTTTTCCAGAGCGAGCTTGGTACGGGGGCTGTTTATGCAGTCCTTTTCAGGATCCTCCTGAGGACCTGTCCGATTACTACCAGAGCTCCCTGGATGGCAGGTACGACTGCCTCTCCAGCTTGCTAAAGTTTCTTATTTCCAAACTAGCTATTTTCGGGGAATTATCTAAATTTTAATTACCTTTGTTGTAAACTTTACTAGATATAGGAAAATTTACAGCCAATATCAAGTTTCCTGTCAGCATATGATGGTGTGATTTATGAATTGCAGTTCAAATTGAAGTCTGGAGTCAAATGGTAAAGTAGTGTGATAAATACCTGTGTATCATAAATCATAATGAGAGTTGGCTTTGCTGGAGGTCTCCCTTTACCCGAACTGACAGCACCACATCCGGCTCTCGTCTAGATCTCTGTGAGGGTTAACAGCAACTTTATTTAGCATTCGGGGGAGCAGATAACTGCAGTTGATGTAATCTTATCAGCATGCCTCCTTCACGTATCATTACTTTTCGGACCAGCAATCGTGCCAGTAGTTAAGATAAAAAACAAGAAAGGTTCCTGATCACTACCGTTCTTAACACGATTAGTTACAGGGTCGTCTATGATACCTTCAACAAGGGTGTGTTGCTGTTTGTATGTAAAGCACGAATGAAGTTAATCACCTGTCATCTGGTATGATACTGGAAATCAGAATCAATCAAGTGCCATATATCTATCTGCTCAGAAATACGTCGTGGATTTGGAGAAATGAGGTCACACGAGATGAATCAGGATCAGAAATGGGCTCCTACAGAGGTCTGTGAAGGAAGTGGCAACTATAAGTGGAAATGCAAATGTCATCTGCTTGTCAGTGCTTGAGATAAAAGGAGAAAAAGGAAGTCTGATGAAAAGGAAGGAAGAATACTGAGCCTAAAAGTTGCCCCCAGATAGAGAAAGGTCAGATGTACCACCGTCAACCAGAATTCTTGTAGATTGGTCAGACAAGAAATCCTAATAGATTTCAAGTCCCTTGAAAACGGATTCATTTTTAAAGTTTCTAAGAGATGATAACCATCCATGACCAGTGTTAAATATCATCACCTGTCGATCTGGCCTCATGGGGTCTGTCAGTGAGGTGTTTGAGATGCCTGATGTTTTAGGCTTAACGTTGCGCTTACTGGTAAAAAGAAGCCGACATATTATCATAATTCCTGTCACCTTAGGGTTCTACATCTGTTATGCTAACCGGTTCTCAGTTTAGCAGAAATTGGGAACAAAGGTATACTTTTATTTCTTTGTATGCGAAGATTTGCCATTAAATGGGTTTGGAGAACTTGTTCATCGAGCAGAAGGCAACGTTAGTAGCAGACTTTCAAGTACCACATTGTTTCTTATTCTTTGACAGAAGAGCAGAGGGAATTTTGTGTTGTGTTCCCCGTTGAGTTTTTGAAATGTCTGTTCTTTGGAGTGATTATGTGTCTGCCCCCGTTTGTCATGTTTTGTAATAGTGATTTTTTATTACTTATTATTATTTTTTTTCATTCTCAGCACACACACTCTTTGATTTTTAATGATGAGAAAGCTTACTGTTAAATTAATTATTACTGAACGTTTTGACGTGAAAAATTATACCATTTTGTAGATTTTATTTATGTATTTGACATCAAATAATGATTTTTGTGAGCCATACTTTAGATTCACGGTTTGTTCTGACTAATGTACATTTTTTTTTCTTTTTCCCCACCAGGTATGCACTCATTTATGGATGGCTGACTTGACAGTTTCTGACCCCTCAGGGCCTTTTTTTTTTCTCTCTCTCTCATGTAAGTTTTTGTTGTGGATGAAGTTTTTTGTTATGGATGGACGTGAAATATGTCGGGTAGGTTTATGGCGCATTTATTTAATGGCCGAACCACTTTTTCCTCGTATCTCTGTGAATCAGTTATATAGATATATTATATATATATATATATATATATATATATATATATATATATATATATATATATTTTTATATATATATATAATATATATATATATATATTATATATATATTATATGTGTGTGTATGTATGTATGTAAGCATATGTAAAGATTCTTTTGAGTCACTTCTCTAAGTGTGTATTTTTTTCTTTACTTTGTTCACTAAATTCCATCTCATGATATCCTATAGTTGATGTTATTTCTCCGACTTATGGCATTTCACCCCATTGTACTTACTCTATCATCATTATTTTTTTTATTTATTGTAAGTTTCATCTCTGTAGATATATAATGGTAACATTGAAAATCGTCTGACGTTTTGCTGATTAAAACAGTGTTATTTGCGGTTTCTAAGTCTGTCAGATTTATATCATTACTTCACCTTCAACCTCAATTTTAATCACGAAATCTAAAGGGGGGGGGGGGGGGGGGGGGGGGGGGGGGGGGCATGCATACACACAACACTCCTCTGCAGCACCGCACTATTTACTGCACATTTACCTAAAAGACCCCACGGACATGAAGCTTGCATCTGCCTCGTACATGAAGAGTTTCACTTTTACATAGTTAACCAGAGTAATGTAAGATCCTCTATTAATATAATATTAGTCTTTGGACTCTGTCAAATACCCTCTCGTATTTAACAAGCCATCTGAAGATGATTAGCCTATTTTCAACACACTGATGCGCAGTACGTAAGTCTCGACATCAAGATATTTTGTGTGCAACTTCTGTCTTATCTAAAACCAACTAGTTCATCTCGGAGCATTTTGCTTGTGCAGTGCTTCCACAGTTACTTCGTCCAGTCAAAGCACAATTCGTTGTTTTCTTGCCACTTGAATTCGCAACCATATAGGCTTTTAAAAACCTTTTTCCTGCATTAGGTGATAGGACCCTATGAGAGTTTTTTTTTTTTTTTTTTTTAAGATTCAGCCATGAACTTTGTAATCTTTAATCGCCGAAGATGAAACTTGAACTGACACGACATTCAGAGATAGATGATACGACATGGTTCATATCCTTGGGGGCGTGCTATACTTTATTCTGGCAGCATAGAAGTGACTTGTGGATTATTTTGTCTTGTAAGAATAAGTTTGGGTCATAGTAGTTATTAAGGTATAACGACATGAAGATGGCAGATCGTGTGTTTGGATAGTAATAGCTTTTAATTAAATGAAATTCTCTTGTTTGACGTCAAATAGCTTTTGGGCCAAGATTCAAATCCGACTGAGAGAACTGATTCACCCAAAGGGTTCACATGAACGAGCGCCGATTAGCCTTGAATGAAAGGCCAGATTCAGATAAAACCAGTCTCCGTGCACCCACCCTTGACCATGATAAAGGTAGAGAGACTCTCTCTCTCTCTCTCTCTCTCTCTCTCTCTCTCTCTCTCTCTCTCTCTCTCACGCGCGCCATGTGACAAACCCATCATGTAGAATTTCAATCCCGGCGAAATAAATTTTTGTTTGTGTGGTACTCGCCAAACGGCCAATTTAATCTCCTTTGGGGTTGTTGGGCCAGTATTGGATATGTTTCTTCCACAATATCGCCCGCGGCTAAATTAATCATTTTTTTGCTAGTGTTGTTGTTGTTGTCGTGGAGTTTATTTTGTTTGTTGGTATAATTCTAATTTTACTGGTTTTATAACTTAGATACCTAGTTTTCACTTCATCGTCTGGCAAAATAATTTCGTTATGGATGAGTTTAAGAAACACTACAATGAAAGAAACTCCAATGGGAAACTCACTCTCCTTTCATTTTCATTCATCTACATAAGGACGATCTTTTGTTTCCGTCGTCAAATAGTTTGTCCAGCCCAGTTCGCCACTTCGCGATAAAAAGCCAATTGACTTGTAAATGGGATTACTTCGCTCGAAGTTCATTGTTGTTAACCCTTCATCTCTTGTGTTTTATGTTTATCCTTTTTTCTTCTCTTTTCTTTTTCTTTTTGTCTGTCGTGGCGTTGATGACTTCGAGATGAACTTTCAAGTGAATTTCATTAAAAACTTTGGGACGAGCCGCAGACTTTTTAAGTGATTAACAGCGTAGCTATTGAGTCTGACCTCATTTCATTTTAATTCCAAATTTCGTCGTAAGAATTTCATCCCTGATTCCGGTTCGTTATGATTAAGGTTTTTTATCCTTTATTTTTTTCTTAATTTTTTCTTAGATTCATAAGCTTTTCTTTTATCAGAAACTGAACTGAAGACAGTCCGATTCTTACTGAATGGAATGGTTTCAATTTTATTTCCTTTTGTTTTTATATTTCCCGTATTTTGCATTCTTAGAATGTAGACAGGAAATACTTTTCAATGAGAGAGAGAGAGAGAGAGACTTTCATGTCATTTCTATTCAGAATGGTTTTTCTATCCAATTTGAAATTTGGTGTGGGCACGTTCTCTTGCTATTAGTATTCGATGTACCACAAGGACACAGACTTTGTGATGCCCCTAAAGCTGCTGTGATTTTGACTTTTTCCCCCAAATTTATAAGCGACTGCTCCACTGACTCGCAGACAGTCCAGACCTAGATCATCCTGTCGTTGTGTTCTGTAATGACTCCATCTTCTGTATGATTTTTTCGTTTTTGTTATGAAGGGCACTTCCTTCCAGTTTTGTAATGTTATTTGATGTGGCGTGTCTTACCTTAAAGCAGTGGTTTCCAAACTGTGGGGCGCCCCCCCCATCCTGGGGGTAGGCTCGAAGGGCTGCCAGGGGGGACCGCAAATGTTTGATGAAGGGGATAATTATATCTCAAAACTATTAATTGTGATGGAATTCAGAATTTCAAAATACTGAGAAAATATTTCAGATATAAATATGAAATTTATTTTTCTAAATATTTAAACTATTTCAAATTTTATAGTAAGGACTTAATTATGTATTAAACAATTATAAAAGATAACGAAAGTAACGTTTTGCAAATATGAAAATTGTACTGATTACACTAGTGAAGGTAAGCTTATACATACATATATGATTTTATATATTACGCACACACACACACACACACACACACACACATATATATATATATATATATATATATATATATATATATATATATATATATATATATATATATATATATAATATTGTGAATTTTTGACATGTGCCGACTATACCAGTAAATTACAGTATATAAGGAAGCGCAGATAATGCGCCATTCAATGAAGGGGGGCGAGAATTAGAAAAGGTTGGAAACCACTGCCTTAAAGTATGTAGATCAGTTTCATACAAGGTCTTTAGTTCTAATATGCAGTCTTCATTGGTATGCTGTGGTCGCCTACCAACTGTTTATTATTTTGAGAATCACCGCGATTTTGTCTCGCTGACGAGTATTGGTTTAGAAACTCGATGGATATTCATATCTGTAGTTCCTTGCAAGTACACGCGTTTGTGGTCTTACATCTTTGGAAAGTTTATGACTCAACTTAAAAAGGGTGTATAAGAGAGGAAGGCCACTGATAACCACCTCATATAAATGGGAGTTGCTTGGTGTTGAAGGCTCATCGCCTTCGATGATGTCGTTTATAGCTGTTCACTTGAATGCAAAAATCGATACACTTCGTTGTTGCATTCAGTGACTCCTCATTCTCTGCCCTTCAGAGGGAGCAGGGTGCTTTATCGTGCGTAGGGCTTTTTAACAACTTTGAAAATACCACACCGTATACATACTTGAATACCGAGACAGCCGGGGGTAATTATCAACTCCCTTTATTGTGTTGATGGATCGTCACTTTGCTTATTAATCGGCCCGTTAAGTCATTGATTGGCTTCATTATGGTCATTATTTTTTTTTTATATCTTATAGCAGCATGTGGTATATCTTGGGGAGAAGGACGACGGATGCAGTTACCTTTGTTCTGATGATAAGCTTTGATCGCCAGAATACGAACATCAGCGTCATTTTTGAGAGAAGAACTAAAATAAAAGCTCTTACCGAAAGATAGTCGTTTATGCAAAGGAATTTTTATAGGTTACCGGTACCATCGTTTCACTGCTACCTAAAGACGTCTCACGTACACTTCGACCTTAAGCACTTTAGCAAAATTGTTAGGTCAGAAAATATAATTTAATGACCATCGAAAATATATGATTTTTTAATTTTCTCGAGGCAGGAAGACCTGCACTGTCTTAACCCCTGCCTATGAAGGAACTTTGGAGGCAGCCTCAGTTGAGCGTGGCCACCATGAGACGTTTCCTGTGTGTTTTGACCTATGACAATTCACGTCGCTTTTGAGAAACGCCTTTGTCGGCAGCAGCTTACCTTTAAGGCGCTCGTATTCGCAGCTCGGGCGAGGGCGTGATGTTTCTCCATTATGAGGGCACGAGCATTTTCTTTGTATGACGCTCAATATGGCAACGGGGTCTTGCGCACATGACGTAAGGCGTTTGTGATCTGGTACATAATGAGTGTTTTCCTTTCATTTTCACCATTGAATTCGTCCAAGTCTTCCATAACCAACACTGATTTCTACAGTTGCATGCTTGTGCAAAATCTCTTCTTGATTATTCTTGTGTAAAAACTTGTACGTCAAGGTAAAAATAACGTACTTCGCTGGCATCCCCTTCGGAGAAACAAACAAGCAAAAATAACAAGCAGGGGATGACGTATTGAGGCGGTGGTTGCGGTATTGACCGCAGTTTATAAATCACGAAAGAACGGAGGCGGTTCCTTGAAGGGGGACGGGGAAGAAACGAAAAACAGGTCTCGGCGTGTGCGTATGAGATTCTGTCCCTTTTATGAGGTATTGGCAGATAATTGCTCTTTTTTTGTTCGCATCCATTGTGGAAGTTTATCGTTTGAAAACAACGAAATTCGTTTTCTCCGGAAGGTTGTATTAGTGACGGGTTGCAAATGTTTGAGGGATGGTTTTGTCGGGTGATATTTGAATATACAAACTTTCGTTACAGTAACTCAGGTAATTGACATGGAAAATGGATTGTTCTAAAATGACTGAAATTAACATGAAATTAATATAATGTATTGTGTACTAAAATGACTGAATTTAACTTCAGGTAAATATAGGATTGAATACTAAAATGACTGAAAGTTACTTGAAATACTGACTAATAAAATGACTGAATTTAACATGAAATAAACATAAGATTGAGTAAAATAAATTACCGAATTTTACTTGAAATAAATATAGGATTGCAGTATAAAATAACTGAATCTAACTTGAAATAAAAATATAGGATTGAGGAAAAAAATGACTGAATTTAACTTGAAATAAAAATATAGGATTGAGAAAAAAAGACCGAATTTAACTTGAAATAGAAATACAGGACTGTATAGAAAAAGGTCTGAATATAACTTGAAATAAAAGTATAGGATTGTATAAAAAAAAGGACTGATTTTAACTTGAAATGAAAATATAGGATTGAGTAACAGAATGACTTAATTTAACTGGAAATAAAAATGTAGCATTGTATAAAAAAGGACTAAATTTAACTTGAAATAAAAATATAGGATTGAGGAAAATAAATGACTGAATTTAACTTGAAATAAAAATATAGGATTGTATAAAAAAAAGACAATTTAACTTGAAATAAAAATGTAGCATTGTATAAAAAAGGACTAAATTTAATTTGAAATAAGAATATAGGATTGAGTAAAAAATGACTAAATTTAATTTGAAATAAAAATAC
The DNA here is from genome assembly GCF_015104395.2 of Macrobrachium nipponense. Lineage (NCBI taxonomy): Eukaryota > Metazoa > Arthropoda > Malacostraca > Decapoda > Palaemonidae > Macrobrachium > Macrobrachium nipponense. Next base: position 41,493,313 of record NC_061102.1, on the reverse strand, counting down.
AGGACTGTATAAAAAAAGGTCTGAATTTAACTTGAAATAAAAATTTAGGATTGTATAAAAAAAGGTTTGAATTTAACTTGAAATAAAAATATAGGATTGAGTAACAGAATGACTTTATTTAACTGGAAATAGAAATATAGGATCGTATAAAAAAAGTACTGAATTTAACTTGAAATAAAAATATAGGATTGAGTAACAGAATGACTTAATTTAACTGGAAATAAATGAAGGCAACAGTCATGCAAAGTTCCTCACTTAGTAAAATGGGATTCCTAAGCACCTGCGAATAGTGCTCGCGGCTGACACCGATACGCGGTGAGGGTGAGGGCGAAGTGCAGCTGCAATTGCTAAGGCTTTCGTTGGCGTCGACATTAAAGATCCCAATTACAGTACGATGTGTGTATGTGTGGGCACATGAGAGAGAGAGAGAGAGGCTTCGGTTGCAGGTTTGCAATTTCCAGCGGAGGCTTTTCAGATTGTAGGGCGTTGCCACATCGATTTCTTGCGGGGCTCTTTGAGAACGTCGTTTTGGCGTCACGTTCCAGTTATGACATCGGCTCGGCTCCTTTCTAAAAAAGGACTGGAAATAATAGCCTTGAGATTTAGCATCTCTCTCTCTCTCTCTCTCTCTCTCTCTCCCCCCCCCCCCCTCCTCCTCCCCCCCCCCTCTCGCCTCTCTCTCTCTCTCTCTCTCTCTCTCTCTCTCTCTCTCGTGACGCAGTGGTAAACTATCACAACGCTCAAATTAAGGGACCAGCGTTTTGTTTCCTGTTTGAGAAATTAGAGACAAATGGGTTCGTTCCCTAAAGTCCAGTAGTATGTCACTGGACCTAGGGAATTACTTAACTAGTTGTAAGTAGACTATTGTGGGTCTCAGCCAGAGATGGACAGAAGGAGAGAGGGAGACATCAGACGCGAGAGTTTGTTGCTCTCAAAATATATACACTCAAACCGGGATATTCTCTCTACTCTCTCTCTCTCTCCTCGTCTCTCTCTCTCCTCTCTTCTCTCTCTTCTCTGCATATATATATATATATATATATATATATATATATATATATAATATATATATATATATGTGTGTGTGTGTGTGTGTGTGTGTGTGTGTGTGTTTGTTGTTGATCATATAATCACATGGATTGATAACAGGAACTAGTTGGAATACAACGTTGCTGAATTATAATGACATTGTATCATCATCATTTCGTCTGTAAAGCGTCTCTTTTGGGTTGGGTGCTGTTAATCAAGCTTTGCCTGTTTACGTGAATAAACCAGCGAAGCTGTATCAGTCCTTCATAATGAAGTTATATGAGGCTGGTGTTGATTACACTTCCCAGAATACATGATGGCAGCATTGGGTGTGCCGCCTTTTGTACTTCAGTAAACGGAAAATACTGAATGCCTTTGTCATATGCCGCCTCCTCATATTTCCCCGTACTGAAGGTACTTTCGAAGTTATATTTTTCATTGAATGAAGATCATTTTCTTGTTGATGGGATTAAATCTACGTGTAGTTTTATATCTAAATGTAAAGCTTTAAATGTGCACACTGTACATCATTGTGCGTGTGTACTCGATGAATGTACCAACCTTGGAAGTTTTGCAGTTGGGGGGAAAGGGTTTGGGGGGGGGGGGCGGCCAGACAGTTCCATCCCTTTAAATTTGAGTGGTCACCACTGCTTCCACCGCAGTATTTACAATCTGAAATGACCAAGGGTAGAAGATAGTTTTATTTGTGAACTCGGAACAATACTCGTAAGACATAACCTGTTTTTATATTCAACCATCGAGCTTGCAATTTTGTGGTCGTATTTTTCAGAATAGGTTCTTTAACTGTTTCATGGAATTTTTTTATGGTAATAACATATTGTTCTTCACGCGCGAGGATCGTTGTTGATAATAAAAATAGTTTAAAGATATTTTAAGTAAAAAAATATTTACAATATTTTTCAGCAGCGTTCTTCTGTAGTTTTCTTAATTTAATAAAGATTATTACTTACTTGCATTCGTGAATCCTTATCGTAACACTTACTGCAGCTGTTATCCAAATAGTGTCCATCTCACGCTATATGTTTTGATTTATTTTATGGTGTATTTCATTTTTTTAATTCTGTAGCAGAAAGTAGCCGTCTTTAATTTTTTAGTTTGTTACCGCAGAAGGACCTGGACACGTTCTTTCGTTCTGGCTCTCCATCATGATTGTAGTGTAGGACTCGGAGGTCCATCGAGTCGTTGTCTCAGTCAGGACGTTGGCTACATACATTCAGATCCGCCGCCTCTGGCGAGTGAGTAGCTGTAAAGGCCGAGTTTCCCATCGCTCCTTTTATTGAGTGAGTGTGGCGGCCTCCCCAGCATGAGGAGAATATCATTACTGTTACTGTACTCTGCGGTGACTCCATCCCAGAAGGAACCATCCCCCCCTCTCTTGCTTACCTAACCTCCTATCCCCCCCCCCCCCCCCCCCCCCCCCCCCACCCCACCCCCCCCCCCCCCCCCCCCCCCCCCCCCCCCCACCCCCCCCCCCCCCCCCGTCGATGGATTCCTTTAATTTTTTTGACTCGCCCGAATTGTTTTATTACCAGATGGATAACGGGGTTTCTTCATTATTGCTTTGGAAGGCCCCGTTAGAGGTGTGAATTACTGGGGAATAAAAAGGACTCGAAGGCTGTCGGCGACGTTGCAAATGTACTACAGCAGCCTGTGCGAGTTTGATTTGGAGATTTGGTGTTTTGGAATTAATTCATGTACGTATATATGCAAAATGGACAGGCTTACAATTCTTACCTTTGGATGTATAATTATATTAAGCAACGTGTGTATTTAAATTAGCAATTTCACAGATTATGCCTTAAGCGTCATGTACTCTATTTAAGGACTTTTGGGAGAGCTTTTAAAGGAAAGATGAAATGAATGTTTGATTCTGAGTCGTGTTATGTTTTTCATGTATAAGTGATATTTTTGCAGGGTCATTTATCTCGTAGTTGAACTCGTCATATTCATTCATGTATAATTGTAAGAGCGAGTTTCCTTTCATAGTAATGATTTTGATGGTTGCATTTCTAATGTGTGGTTTATTGGCATTTACTGATATTGGTCATGAAAAATATTCATATTAACATGGAATATGATTTTTCGGATAAAGCTAATTTATTTCGGTTCAAACTTGCGTGTTTCTGCACTTCCGAAAAGGTTTTTATAAATATTAGTTTCTTTGACTCTACTAGGCTAGTTGGATTCACGAATCTGGTTTGCTAAATTTGAAAATATAATAAGTGAAATATAGGTGCAAATATTATTTATTACCAATATAGAAAATACTTTTTCTTATCGGATACCTATATAATAGTAATAACCACAGTGCCCTCTTAACTTCTCGAATTCTTCACATTTCTTAAATACGCTTGTTAGCTTATTATTACAAAGCCTTAGATACAAATGCAAGATTTTGAAGTGGTTCTGACGTCGGTGGTCAGGTCGTCAACGTGACTTCGTTCAGATACTCTGGATGCAGGTTCGATCCCTGCTACGGACATCAGGATGACTTCATGTCCATGCATTTGGTTCCGAGGCTTTGTAAGGAAGAGCGTATCCAAAAAGTATGAAGAATTCGAGAAGTAAAGATGGGATCGCGGTCAGTACAATAACATTATGCATGAACAGCTTAATCTCTGTAAATCTCCTCTTGGTTCCCCCAATTTGTGAAGAAACGCTGCGAGAATTCAATAATGGTGAAAGAGTCATTTCTGTCTCTTTGCTTCCTGAATCTTCTGATTTCTGCGTTGGACGTGCATTGGGAGTCGGGAAAATAAAGTGCAGTAGGATAATTAGGGTTGAAGTTTTTCGAATCTCTCTCTCTCTCTCTCTCTCTCTCTCTCTCTCTCTCTCTCTCTCTCTCTCTCTCTCTCTCTAGCATCCAATGTTGGCTTGAACTTTGGGCAATGTTATACATTCACAAAATGAGAAGGGGCGAGGTTCTAAATCTGCCAACTATCCCAGACTATTCCATTAAAATAGGAAGCTTTTCACCTACAGTGTCACCGCACTCATAGAATTTCATGTCAGATGCCCTCTTCCCTAATCTACTCTGCTGTATATATGACAACCAAGTCGAGAGTGGCCGTGCGCTGTCATTTGCTCTACCGGCTTCAAACCTATAGAAGCGTCTCGCTTGCTGGCTCCATCCCAGTCATGAAAATTCAACCTGTACACATTGAAAACTCAAGTTGACGAGTTCCTCTGAATCCGTTGAAGCCAAGATACACCACTTCCACACGTCATTGTAACTATCCCATTACGAGGTGCAAGTCCGACTACATTTTGCGCCTTGTATTCAGTTCTGAAGACGAATGTTAACATTACTGTCATGAATGATATAAGTATTATGTAAGTTCTACACAGGGGAGTGCCTCGACTAGGTGTTTCCCAGACTCCGAATAATGTAGATCCTATTAGCAGTGAATGCCATGTGTGTTTGCGCGCGCTTTTTCTTTTTTATGGTCCAATTTTATGTTTCGTTAGTTTATTTTTAGTTTTACTGTACTCCTCTTACCTAACTCTGTTTCATATACATTTAAGTGAAGGGAATCCTATTATATATACAACACCTTGTTGTTGGAATGATGTAATAGTAAGTTGGCACGGCACATTTATCATTAATTTCAGCACGTCTGCCTAGTCGATGAAAATAAAAACTCTACGGGAAAACCAAACCAAGTTCGTCAGCTACATAATACCAATTATGATTCTTGTTTAAAAAAGTCAGCCATGGGTTAGCTCAGTGGTTTCCAACCTGTGGGGCGCGCCCCCCTGGGGGTGCACGAAGGGCTGGGGGGAGAGGTGCTGGGGGCTCCAATGCTTGATGAAGTGGATAATTATATCTGAAAACTATTAATTATGATGGAATTCAGAATTTTAAAATACTGAGAAAATATTTCAGATATAAATATGAAATTTAGTTGTCTAAATATATAAACTATTTAAAATTCTATATTAAGGAATTAATATATATATATATATATATATATATATATATATATATATTTAATATTGTGAATTATTGACATGTTCGACCATGCCAGTAAATTACAGTATTTAAGAAGGGGGGCGGCGCAGATAAATGTGCCATTCAATGAAGGGGTGAGAATTAGAAAAGGTTGGAAACCATTGGGTTAGCTCATGCTATTGAATATAATGCACATTAATATCCTGTCTTTATAATGTTAAAAAAATTGTAATATTGGATAGATGACAATATTTGGAACTAAGCGCTTTAGAACTTCAGTAACCCGAGGTGAGGTGTACTATTCAACAATAACCTAAGAGCAACGCTTTAAGGCTTAATTAAGCGTTATTTGCTCTGCTGAGGAGCGTATATATATATTTCTCTCTCTCTCTCTCTCTCTCTCTCTCTCTCTCTCTCTCTCTCTCTCTCTGGGCGAGGGCTATGGAAGCGACGTAGGTGGCGCTCAGGAGCTTTCTTTCCTCCATCATAGCTTCAGTGCGTCTCCAATTTCGAAGTTTTAATTCATATATTTTCGAAGTTACTATTGGCTGAAGTTCAGCAAACTTAAACTTCAGTTTCCAAGAATTGTAAGGAACAGTCAATAACCACATTGAGTATAGATCTGTGATGTAATCAGTCATTGTCATGCTGCCATTGCATATCTGGCTCATTGAGAGTCCCACCTTTGAATTCTGTCCCTTATTGTGAGAGCGTTAGCATCTGACGTTGCCTGTTGTCGCTCCCTGAATCAGCACGAGAGCCACAGCGCTCCTTCTTTCATTCATGGAGAGATGCCCTCCGGACATTATCTTTTGGAATCGTGGGCATGATTGTATTTACATTACTTTCGATGTCTGAGAATAGCTGTTTCAGAAAAGAGAGGTTTGAATGCGACCGTTTACGAGTTCTTGTATTATAAGTAGATTTGGTTGATCGGTAGAATGCAAACAGAAGTATAGATGTTACACTGAAATTACCCTGTATCTAGTATATGCTTAGATGTTAGATATTACTATGAAGTTACTCTGCGTCTAGATTTTCAGATATTACTCTGAAATTTCTTTGTAAGTAGGTAGCTGCGTATTGAAATGTATGACATGGACTGCAGCATCCTCTGCCATGCATTATCATCCTGTAATGTATCGCTTTGTTTAGGGAAGATTTCATGAGCCATTTTGGGATAAGGTTCGGCAGCCTGATTTAGTATTTCGGGTTCCTTTACTTTTTATGGCATTTCTTGCCCTGCCAGTTTGCTTAGGTTGGTCTGATGATCACCGAGACATGCTTTGTATTTTTTATTGTCAGCCTCAGGTTGTTTTCTGTGTTTGGATATTCTTTATGCTTTGATTGTTTTCATCTACATTTTCTTATGAGTAATGCATGTCCGACGGGTAACACACCTCATTGAAAATTCATATATTTCATATTGATATTCTTGAGGGTCATGTTGCGTGTGTAGTAGGGTTGGAAGTTTTTTTGATCTTGAACTGTAAAAGAAAACTATTGAGATGGGTTTTTTGTACGCACTTTTTCTGGCCGCCCTCAGGTCTTAAAAACTACTAGCCCAGTAGTGTTTATTTTGATTTAAGGTTAAATAAATTGCAACATAGGCCACCACGGCCGGCTGAGAGTTTCATGGTTCGCGGCTCATACAGCATTATACCGAGACCACCGTAAGATAGATTTGAGGTGCCTTTGATGACACGCTGTACAGAAAACTCGATTGCGCCAAAGAATCTTAGGCGCATTTTTAACTTTTTTTTGGGGGACTCATGCTCTAGAAGTTCATGGTCTTTCGATTTCGTCCGTGGAACTAAATGTTCATTATGGATACTGATAACATTTGTAACATTTAGTACTATTTTTTATATGTCAAGGTCGATTTGTGTGCTTGTTTCTTAGTAGTATTTGTCTACCTAATTTGCTATAAATTATGTCGCGTGCAAACCACTTTGTTATTAAGGGTTAACTATATTTCAAAGGTAATTAAAAACGGATGGATAGCCGTATTGTTCAAACTAAATTATAAACTCAAAAAGGAAAGGAAAACCTTCCTAGTAAACTCGAATCCGTCGGTCAAACGCTAACACTGACCTTCGCTTTTCTGTTTTTGCAAATCATTTGAGGCGCTCTGCCTTGCGTCTTTTCGTCCTCTTTTGACGCAAAAGTGAGCAAAGGGGACCGAGAGAGAAAGAGAGAGAGGAGGAGGAGGAGGAGGAGGAGGAGGAGGTAACCGAGCGGAAGTGATCCATCAGAGAGGAGGAGAGAGCCTCATTCCTCACTCCAGACCACAGTGACTTTTTCCTCCCAGCATCGACCCCCTGCTGCTCTTCCGCCGAATAATACTTCTCAACATTTCTTCTTCCTTTTCACTCACTCTGTTTGCCAGTTTTATTTCCTCGCTTTTCGCTCAGTCGCACTTTTTTTTCTCTCTTTTTTTTCCCAAAAATTTTTCTTCTCAGTTTCTCGACTTGTTAGATTTAAAACAATTTTTTTTTTAATGATATGTCCTGTGAAAATTTGGTGAGAATATTTATAAGAACTGTAATCTTTTGAGAGAGAGAGAGAGAGAGAGAGAGAGAGAGAGAGAGAGAGAGAGAGAGAGAGAGAGAGAGAGAGAGAGAGAGAGAGATCAAACTCAAGTCCATTAGGATGGAAGAAAGGACCATTTAAAAATTCTTTAGCGAAGTCTGAAAATGTCCTTTCCGGTAGTAGATTATGGTGGGGTATGACAACTCGGTGCATTGTCACCGCAATGGCGTCTTATGGCGGCGTACATCAAGTCAAGGACTTTGTTTAACATCATCAGCTGTCCGGTGGACACCTCACGCATTCCATCAGAGGGAAGGAAGGAGAGTTCTTTATTCCCCCGGGGTCCTAACCGCCCTGGACGGAAGTCGGCCCTTGACACGTTCTGTCAATATACCGCTCCTGGGGATAACAGCGGTGCCTATTCGCCAAGGTCCAGAGAGCGGACTGTTTGGACCTTAAATGATTTAAAGAGCGGCCGGAAATAGAGTCCATTTCTTTATATGAAGATTTACGGTCTGTCTACTTTCGTTGCTCGGCGTAATTTGGCACCGATTTTATTTTGGGTCTGGAATTTTTCCTCTTTTGTTTGAATTATTGTAATCTCATTTGCCGCGTCTTATTTGTGATTTTGATTTTTATAGTTCTAAGTTTGCGAATGCCTCTTTATGGGGTGAATCATTTCAATTTTTTTCAATTAGCAAGCATTGATTAGTTACGTAGTACTCTCTGTTTTCTCTGTTTTATAGAATGAGACAATAACTTATGAAACAAGACAAAGAGTCCAAAAAATTTAGGGAAGAAGATAAAGAGTCCAATAAATTTAGAAAAGAAGATAAAGGAGTCCAATAAATTTAGGGAAGAAGATAAGGAGTCCAATAAATTTAGGGAAGAAAATCGAGTCCAATAAATTTAGGGAAGAAGATAAAGAGTCCAATAAATTTAGGGAAGAAGATAAAGAGTCCAATAAATTTAGGGAAGAAGACAAAGAGTCCAATAAATTTAGGGAACTAGACAAAATAGTCAAAAACTTAGGGAACTAGACAAAAGAGTCCAATAACTTAAGCAGAAGGCTTCCAATGAATCAATTGTTAGTTCAAGAGAAGAAGCAGAGTTAAAGGTGTAAGTAATCACAAAGAAGAGCAACACAAGTAGTTCTTAGCATTCAGAAAATGAATAACCTTCGGGCAAAGAATCTTGCCTAGAGGGTATATATACAGTTGGTTATAATCAGACGTTTTATCGCCCTGGAGAGAAAGAAAAACCTTCATTGATTGTTCCTTATGAATAGGCTTCATGTTCTGAATAATAATAATAATAATAATAATAATAATAATAATAATAATAATAATAATAATTATTATTATTATATTATTATTATTATTATTATTATTATTATTATTATTATTCGGGAACTCGAGAGGCACTGCAGAAGGTAGCGCCTCAGTGGCGTGGCTGGTATGGTCTTGGCCTCCTACCTCGGTGACCGCGAGTTCGATTCTCGGGCATTCCATTGAGGGGTCAGAGTATTTCTGGTGATAGAAGTTCACTCTTGACGTGGTTCGGAAGTCAGGTAAAGCGGTGGTCCCGTTGCTGAATAACCACTGGTTCCATGCAACGTAAAAACACCATACAAACAAAAAACTGCAGAAGGTAGTATTAATCTCCAGTAAAAGTCAAACTTAAGGAAAATAGTAGTTACCGTTTGCTGAAGAGGAGTGTAAGGCAACTATCAATAATAATAATAATAATAATAATAATAGTACGAATAATGTGCCCGAGATGAAATAGCTAACGTACTTGGGATATACTTCTCAGAAAACAAGAAACATGCTGTAATATTTCCTAATAATTACATTGATAAGACGATAACATTGATGAAGACGATATCATGGATAAAGACGATAGCAACATCGGCGGTCATACGCAATGGAAGGAGATACAAGACAAAGCAGGACCATACTCAACGGGATATAGTGAAGTCAACCAGCGCCGCCCTTTAATGGGCGTGGATAGTTTGGCAGACAAAAATCACAATTCTTAAATGCAGAGAAATAGCCATATTAATATTTGTTGGTTGAAAAAAAAAACGTAAGAAATAAACAAGCAATCTCAACAGTTGATCCGTAATGAGGAAAAGAAAAAGGTCTTTCGAAACGCCTCATCATCATCCCGTCTTTCTACGATTCAGATCTGCTCGTTGCATGAAACGAAAATAGAAAACGTACCAAGTTCAGAGGAAACGACGCCAGACGGCACGAAAGGTGGAAGACCCCTTTCCACATTTGCCATCCTCATTTCTTCTCTTTTTGGATGACGTCAGAAGACGTTGGGCGTGAGAGGCGGACTTCATCGTCTATTGTAAGTAGGTGAAGCAGCTCAGTTTTGTCAGTTGAGGGCTTTGAAAGGAAAAATGGTTGTAGATGGAGAATTTTAGCGTGCTACATCGAAGGTGTGCCAGTCCCTTGTTGCTGTTTAGTTTTCAGTTTATAATGAATTCCAAACCATTTCTAAATTCCATTTTGATCATTCTTTCGGGATCATTTTTCATCGTTTAGCGAGTCATGAATGCCTTTCTGAACGTTGTAACGAGTTATGTTTTGCAGTATTTCATTCTTTTTTTTTTTTTATATAAAGTGGATGGTGTGCATGAATTTCAGGCTTATTCAAAAATTTATCGATTCTCAGTTAGCACGAGATCATAGATAAATTCACAGGATGACATCTTTTACAAACGTTGCTCCTGGGAACGTCCCAGTGACAGGAATACCATCCTTGTAGCCTTGTGGTCAAAGGTGGCACTCAATCCTATGACAGTGGCCGCAGCTGTGGTAGAAGCACGTTAGGGCAAAATACTGTCCGTTACGAGAAACACGAGTAGCCCGTAAGAGCAAATAAAGATTGGAGAAGTCCTGTTTTTGACGAGAGTAAGAGGATCACCAGTCGTAAGGGTTTCTTTTGTTTTGTTTTTTTTGTATTTTTATGTGTAAAAAGTTACTTTTGCATCAAGTTTGAGTAAATGTATATTATTATTAATTTGTTTTTTCAAACGTTGCAATGCTTGTGCCTGAAACTTGCGCGAATTTGAGTTGTTGGTGGTTATGTGACATCTGTGACAGAATTGTTACAGTTGTACATCAACCGTGTTACGCTGGATGTAGTTTATTTACAAAAGATATTCCACTTCTCTGACACCCGATGGCATAGTTCAGCTCTTGACAGTAACTTGTAGTTCATCAGGGAATATTAGACTTGCTGCTCTTTTTGACAAAGCATTTCATTCTCTCTCTCTCTCTCTCTCTCTCTCTCTCTCTCTCTCTCTCTCTCGTTACCCAGCCCTTGGTAATCTATTCTTGTCTTTTTTCTTATGGAGTATGAATTATTCCCCATTGTTGCATTAATTATAACTCGGGTAATTTTTTCTATTTTGTACAACACCTGTGGCCCTTAAAGTTTGAGGCTGTTGGTATCCTCTTTGTCTATATATATATATGTGTGTGTATATATGTACACACATACATACATATTTGCATGCATACATACATACATACATACGTACATATATATATAACCTTAGGTAGAGAGAGAATCTGTTTAGCTTCCAACTACACTGATATCATAAGAGCTTCGGTAAGAAACGTTGACTGGAAAAAAAGAAACGCCCTAAAATATTGGCGGATACATGATACCATGTAAGGCATCTTGTGTGGGTTTCAGGGGAAAAGCCTTTCCCAGAGAAAAGTCGAAGAAGAACAACGGGTAAGATACGCACATAAAAATTCTAGTTTGTAATCATATCAGCACCAACCACAATATGATCGTAATGTGTAAAACAAAAGGTTTTAGAAGTACTTGTCGTTTCGAAGGTTAGAATTTGAAGCAGCCTTATTAGACCAACACTATTTTATCATAAGTCGTCATTCAAACCAGATACGATTAGCTATGTCTTTTCGAATCTTTATTTTAAAGAAGTTGATATAGCTCCTTATTCTCCGGAGTTCGCCAGAATTAAACGAACTGTAAATCCCCTAATTGCTTGTTATTGCGAAACGCCTTGTTTAAATAGATCTTTATTATAATCACGAAACCATTGTTGTTCGGAAAACAGCGGAGATACCACCCGAAATGTAACTCGTTTCCGTTTTACATTTTGTTCTATTGGATGAGAAAATGGTGAGAGGGAGGTTAGAGACGGTTCGGAAATGTCCTTAGCACAAACCCTGAGGGAAAATTAGTAGGTGATAATATCAGCTGAGTTCGTGGGGACCTGTGTGTGTGGGTGGGGGGGGTGGGGGGGGGGCACCGGAATGGATGAAAGGGTGAATACTACTTGGATGTAAACTATCATAAGAAAGGAGGCTGGAGTTGAGTGGAGATTTGTAAAAGATAAAGCTCAGGAAAGACACGATTGACAGAATTTCATGGAGGCCCTTTACTCCATTGTCATTGAATATATATATATATATATTATATATATATATATATATATGGATATCTATATATATTATAATATATATATATAATATATATATATATATAATATATATATATATATATATATTATATAGGTATTTTTATATGATATATATATATACTATATATATATATATATATAATATATATATATATATATATATATGTTATATAAATATGATACATTAGTGTTTGTCTAAGGTACCACATTACCTGCTTGAGCCACGCGTGTCCCCAGCTCCTGCAAAACATCATCACGAATTGGGGTTATAAAATTGGTAATGGAAATTTATGTTTATGCTGAAATCACACTGAAAACAAAAGCGTTGACGAGGGCTTGCAGTTTGTGCCCAGTTCAAAAATCTCGGAAAATTGATTTACTGGTATTAAATCCAGGAGATGAATCATCATGTTGATGTTAGTATCAGTTGTAACTGATGCTTCGGGAACAACAACATTGCCCAGGTTGTTGACGCCGCGATGTCATGTGCAGTGTATTTGCTGGACCAGTTCCTGCCTCATGATCATTTTTCAAACTGGTACAAGTTAATGAGCTCATTTGCATTTGGCGCAGTTGAATCTTGGTCACGGAGTCAAGTTCTGTTCTTTAAAGGCCAAAAGCCAGCGGGTTCATTGACGTGATTGAAAGGTCGAAGCATAATGAGGAGTATTTGTCAAGTCTGTTTTAATGAGGTGTTCCTGTGTCAGGATACTTGGATATCATGATGCGTGTTTCGCTCATAAACAAGGGTGACTCACAGAAACTGCTTCCCATCAGCCTTTCCTGGAATGATTTCGGGATTAATGTCATGTCAATCTGAATATAACGAGTGAAGGGAATCTCTGTGACTGTCATTTTCGGAAGTTTTCTTTCAGTTGCTTTGAGACAGTTTCATCAAAGGAGAATCTCGGGAAACTTTACAGTTGAGCTTTTCAGTGATAATACACTAACGGCCATTTCTGTGGTAGGTTATATTATCTCTTATGAACGTTTTGAGTTTTCTGTAAAAGAAAACTATTGAGATGCTTTTTGTCTGTCCGTCCGTCCGTCCGCCATCAGATCTGAAAAACTAATGGGGCTAGAGGGCTGCCAATTAGTATGTTGATCATCCACCCTCCAATCATCAAACATATCAAATTGCAGCCCTCTTGCGTCGGTAGTTTTTATTCTATTTAAGGTTAAAGTTAACCATGATTGTGCGTCTGGCACGGCTGTAGGTGCCAACAACACAGACCACCACCGGGCTAAGGCTTAAAGTTTCTTGGGCCGCGGCTGAGAGTGTCTGTGTACAGAAAACTCCAAGAAACTTCGGCTCATTTTTTACTTGTTTTCATATGTTTCACGAACAGTGTTGTCTCTAACCTTATGTGCCAAGTCTGCTGAAATGAACAAGCCTCTACTAATCGTGTTTTAGGTTAGATTCTGTCCAACACTCGACCATTTATATTTTATATTAAGTTTTAAATGTGAACAAACCTGCTGTTGAAGTGAGGTCGTTCTACATAGCCAACACTTGCATCTGGTAGAGCCGAGTTAGTGAGAATCATCACCTCGGGAAAGCTTTCTTGTTATCAGTGATGTGGTCTGGATTGGCATCACACACAGCCTGCTAACGGCTAAGGAATGGGGTCAATATTTATAAGAGCGTCACTCTCTCTCTCTCTCTCTCTCTCTCTCTCTCTCTCTCTCTCTCTCTCTCTCTCAAGGTGAGCAGTAACCATTTGGTTGATGAGCGGGAATCTAATAGTTGGGTTATGAGAGTTGCAGATTAGACTGACGCTCTGCCTAGAGCAAGGGATTGCCGTTTATCGTATCATCCTAATGCCTAGCGATCATTGCAATTAGCAGATTGAGAGTCGGGTAAGGAGCGGAGGAAGTTCTTTGATGATATTATGTGGTTTGATGAGAGATAAATAATTTAAGACTTGTCTGGTTCTCTCGTAGTGGGAACTTCATGGTGGGAAGATCCCATTGGTGTGCCAGTTCAGTTAGCGTCTTCGTTATCTAAAATAACAGTTAAAGTAGAAAGGAAAATTATGCCTGGGGTATGCAGAGAAAAAGAACGGAATGTAATTTCAGGTAGAGAGAGAGAGAGAGAGAGAGAGAGAGAGAGAGAGAGAGAGAGAGAGAGAGAGAGAGAGAGAGAGAGAGAGAATTTTTTTCGGCCAAACAGTGTATACCTGCTTACATATCACTAAGTTCATGTAATTCACCTTTCTAAATGATTTTCCCTTAATTTTTAAGTTTTTTATATTTTTTGAAATTTTTAATATTTATGATTAGTTTCTTCGTGTAGTTTACTCTCAATCTTTCGTTTGTGGGTTCCTCAAACGGGTGTTTCATTGGTGATCTGCTTTTACATTATTATTATTATTATTATTATTATTATTATTATTATTATTATTATTATTATTATTATTATTATTATTATTATTCTATTGAATATAATGGCAGAATTTACAGAATTTTTATAAAGAATTCTCTCAATTCTCCTAATGAGAGAATTCTGTACAAAATAAATTCTGTAAATCCTGGCATTATATTCAGTAAAACATGTTTGAAAGAAGGCCTGTTTTCCAGCATGTTATTATTATTATAATTATTATTATTATTATTTGGAGGAGGAGGAGGAGGCGGAGGAGGAGGAGGAGGAGGAGGAGGAGGAGGAGGAGGAGGAGGAGGAGGAGGAGGTGGTGGTGGTGGTGGTGGTGGTGGTGGTGGTGGTGGTGGTGGTGGTGGTGGTTTGGGCTATAAGAATGCTTTTACTCACCCCGTTCTTTAATTTTTTTGCCCTCGAGACATTTCTTAACCGTTTTCAGTATTCGATCTCCAGCGGCCTTAAGCTTCTGATTTTCGTTTTCATGTCTGATGCGGAGCGAATGTTAATTATTATCTTTCCCAGCGCCGCAGCACTGTGACTGGGTGTCGTTAACAAAAACAACTACAATAGTATTGATGTTAATGATAGTGATTATCGTCATCATTCTCATCAGTCAGTTGCAGGTTGGCTTTCCTCTCACAGAGTTGATGAGCTAGGCGGAAAACCAGCTTTGCAGACTCCAGACAAACCAAGACCACTTATTGGTTCGAACCGTATACTCACAGACAAACCACCGAATCACTTCAATTTGAAGCCGATCTTTCCCTTTGGCCTTGTGGATTGTTGGCACTGATCGCGTATCGCTAATGTCTTCTTTTTTTCTTCTTCCTTATCACCTCATCATCTCATCTACGAATCTTGATAACTTTAATGAATAGAAAGCAGAAAGTATAGTTACGTGCAGTGTAAATGAGGTCAAAACAAGATTTTTTCTCTACAAATGTAGCCATATTTTCATAACTGATGGTAATGAGATTCAACCTCGGAGCATTTTTCATTCTTTGGGCCAACTTCTCGTTGAAATTTTGTCACAAACTTAAGATATAGCTTGCTGACGGTATCGTTCCAGTTCTGTTATGTTTTTTCTAATTCTCGTTTCACTTGATTCCATTTTATTGATGGATTTCTTATTTTTTCTGTTTTTATAGTATGTCTTGAAAAGGTTGACTCAAAGTGCTACTATAGCTGGAAGAGTGGTCCCCTTCGTCAGAGAGAGAGAGAGAGAGAGAGAGAGAGAGAGAGAGAGAGAGAGAGAGAGAGAGAAGCGATTTCCGTAATCATGATCATCGGAATCTCCCTACCTTAGCTTGTCAAGTTTGTTAAAAGCGTAATTTTAAAGCGAGTATTTAATTTCCTTCTTTCCTTCTTTCTTCCGGTTTCATTTTTGTTCTCTAAATTTTTTCTTGCCTTGAAAAATTGTCAGGAGCTGCGTGAAGATTATTCTCCAATGTTTCTGATGTCGAGAAGAACACCTCGGTCAGCTGTTCTTTTATGCATTCATGCATTTCCCCCGTTTGCTTTGCTCTTGCGCTGCATCATTTTCTCTGTCTTACTAGCCTCTGTTTCGTGTAGCATTGCAAATTTCTTCAAAGGGAATTGGAAAGTTTCCTCCCACTTTCTTGTAAGCATGTATTATTATTATTATTATTATTATTATTATTATTATTATTATTATTATTATTATTATTATTATTATTATTATTATTATTATTATTATAATGGAATATTTATGATTTTAAGTGACACTGAAGAAATAACTAAATACTTGGGCGTACTTAGCACTGGAAGGGCAGATGGCTCGGCAAAGAATGTGATTTCAGTAATATCAGACAGCAGACTAATAAAGATCCCTTTTTTCCTGGAAGGACAATTTGCTCTCATTCACCGAGAAATAAAGGTGACATGGCAACTCTTCTAGTTGACAGTAATTAGAAAACACCTGCCATAAGTAGGTACCACGAAGGGTGTTTGGGGGAGGGGACTGGCTTTTGTCTCGTGCTAATTAGCCAAGTTTTTATGTCACGTGGCTTGTTGGTAGAACTCCTACCTTTTATGATTGTTTGGTTCCCTTGGCAGTGAGGTACTACTCAGTGGTTGAGTGCCCCAGGCTAGGGGAACTTGAGAGTACGTTTCCTCCTTGAGGGCCGCTATGGAGATGATGATATCCTCCTCCAGGGGTTCCTGAAGAGCAGGTTACCTCTTCTAGTTGGGCTGTTTTTAGGTTTGTTTGAGAGTCCGACGTTCTTCAGTTTTCACTCTTTAAATATTTAGACTTTTATCTTGAGCAAAGTCTTTTACGCTTACGTAATTTAAGGCTATATATATATTGTAAATTGCAATGTGTCAGTATTTGTGTGAGTGGATTTTTTTTTTACCGTAATTGGTAATTTTTATCTTATGCATTTATTAGAAACTGATCATAATTTTTGAGCGTCGATGACTAAGCTAAAGTTTTTGGCCCTGTGTTTCTCATTTAGTCCAGAAAATACCTTTATAATTGTTAGTCTTGGCTCTTCGTTTCCTTTCAGTAAAATAACCTAACTAAACTAAATATTTCCGTACGAATCCCACATACAAAATATCCTTCACAGTAGTCTTTATTATTATTATTATTATTATTATTATTATTATTATTATTATTATTATTATTATTATTATTATTATTATTATTATTATTATTATTATTTGCTTTGTTTTCTTCTTTTCTGTGGTCTATTACAGTCATCCAATTGGACAGGGTGGTTTTTATAGTGTGGTGTTTCGGGTTGCATCCTACCTCCTTAGGAGGCCATCACTTTTCTCACTATGTGCGCTGTTTCTATGAACACATTCTTCTGCATGAGTCCTAGAGCTACTTCGGCCTCTAGTTTTTCCAGGTTCCTTTTCAGGGATCTTGGGATCGTGCCTAGTGTTCCTGTGATTATCGGTACAATTTCCGCTGACATATCCCATATCCTTCTTATTTCTATTTTCAGGTCTTGATACTTATCAACCTTTTCTCTTTCTTTCTCTTCTACCCTGGTGCCCCATGGTATTGCAACATTAGTGAGTGATACTTTCTTCTTGATTTTGTCAATCAACGTTATCGTTATGTCTGGTCTGTTGGCACGTATCACCCTATCTGTACTGATACCATAGTCCCAGAGGATCTTTGCTTGATCGTTTTCTATCATCCCCTCAGGTTGGTGTTCGGACCACTTACTACTGCAAGGTAGCTGGTGTTTGTTGCACAGGCTCCAGTGGAGGGCTTTTGCTACTGAATTGTGCCTCTTTTTGTACTGGTTCTGTGCAATGCCGGACATTCGCTTTTTATGTGGTTTATGGTCTCGTTTTTCATATTACATTTCCTGCATATGGGTGAGATGTTATTCCCATCTATCGTTCTTTGGACTTACGTATCTGATTCTTAGGGCCTGGTCTTGCGCTAGAGTTAGCATACCTTCTGTTTCCTTCTTGAGTTCTCTCCTCTGTAGCCATTGCCTTGTTTTGTTGTTGACCAGTTCTTTAGTCTGACTCATGTACTGTCCGTGCATTGGTATGTTGTGTTATTCCTCCGTTCTGTTTGTCATTCTCCCGTCTCTGTATATTTCTGGGTCCTCGTCTGCTTTTATTAATCCTTCTTCCCATACACTCCTTAGCCACTCGTCTTCACTGGTTTTCAGATATTGCCCCAGTGCTCTGCTCTCGATGTTGACGCAGTCCTCTTTTATTAGTCGTCTCTCTCCTTCCTTTCGTGTTATGTATTGTCATGTGTTTCTTTGTTTTCTGCTATGCTGCACAGTTCAGCCTTCGTCCACTCCATTACTGCCCTGTATCTGATTACTGGTACTGCCCATATGCTTATGGCTTTTATCATATTTCCGGTGTTGAGTTTTGACTTGAGTATCGCCTAATTCTCTGCATATATTATTTCCCGATCATGTTCTTCATCTCTTGGTGTTTTATATCCTCTCCTATTATTCCCAGGTATTTGTATTCTGTCTTATCTATGTGTTTAATGCTGTATCTATCTGGTAGCTTTATCCCTTCAGTCCTTGTCACTTTGCCTTTTTGCATATTATTATTATTATTATTATTATTATTATTATTATTATTATTATTATTAGGTGCTGAAGATCCGCACACGATCATAGAATAAGCAAAACGCCCTGTGTTCAACTAGGAATCTTCTTTAAAACCGAATAACAGCGTGTGGAAGAGGAGGAAGAAATATAAAAAAAAGAAGAGGTTAATTTAGCTCAGAAGTTAAAGATTAGAGTGAAGCGGAAATAAATAACTGCTAAGAATAGGCCTTGAAATAGATAGGCATAAAAATTGAAGCTTGACTAAATATCTCCGTGATATTTACTTGAGGCCTAGTTTTAAAAGATATATTTCTTACTGAAAGACCAACTTAGCGCAAAAGGTGTGTGTGTGTGCGCGCGCGCACGCGCGTATGTAAATATAAATAAATATATATATATATATATATATATATATATATATATATATTATATATATATATGTATTATGAATTTTTATCACATCACCGTGATTCTTATACATGCATTAAGCTACAAATGTCCTTTAAATATCCAATTCGCTCCACCTGGGAATTAACATATTGTCATACATGTTAACCGAAAATATGGAACGTGATGAACATATAAATATAAATAAAGACAAAATCCAAAATCCGCGAAGGCAAGTGAAACAATGAAGTACCACTGCGAGGCCTTTCGACTTCTCGTCCTTTAGTAAGCAAACTTAGTAAAGGACGAGAAGTCGAAAGGCCTCCCAGCGGTACTCCATTGTTTCACTTTCCTACGTGGATTTTGTCTGTAATTATATATAAGTATATATTACATACCTATAATATGGGAGACGGTCCTTACAGCTAATCCAGAATCATATAAGAGGGTATATTACCGGCAATATAGTTAAAGCCAAAAAAGGGAACATTCTAACAAGGCTGAATAGGTAAATCATCCATTCATGTGTAAGCATGTGCCCGATGTATATTTTTTTTCCTGAATCTGCTTGGTAATAAAGTTCCCTGGTCGAGGCCTGATGGGGCACTATTAAGAGCTGAATTTTCTTCTTCGATTTCTTGGTGGATGCATAATACACACTTACATGTAGAATTCCTTTCTTGGTCTCTGCACTTTTTTACTGTGCTGCTGCAACCTGCCAGGCAATTAAAACATAAACGAATTTTGACTGTTATAATAATAATAATAATAATAATAATAATAATAATAATCTTACTATAATGGGCGTTACGTCTGTCCGACCGTCTGTCATTCAATCACGGGCAAACGGCTGGTCCGATGGGCATGAATCTCTCCCTCCGAAGGGGTGGGGGTGAGAAGGGATTCCCTGAAACGGAGCTGGTTCTGCCCGTGAAACGAGGATGGTTATGCCCGTAGACTTAGTTACTTTACGAATTTCTGTATACATATGTTTGCTTGTATAATATTAATAATAATGATAATAACAATGATAATAATAAGAAGAATAAGAATATGCAGGATGTATTATTATATCGAATGTATATGAAGTTTGAGGGAATATGCTTTGCGAACTAAATTCGATTGTAACTTACTCATTATATTCTTTTAAGTGCTGTTTCTGTAGTGGTGCTTTGTTTATTTCTGAAATGAACTGTGCCGCTGAAACGCTTGATTTTACTTCATCTCTCTCTCTCTCTCTCTCTCTCTCTCTCTCTATCTCTCTCTGCTCTCTCTCTCTCAGCAATAATCCTGTGAGACCAGCCTACACGTTGGGTTGGCTCTCCACTGTATTGTGAAATCCCGATCTTTTTATTCCTCGCAATAGAATTCCATAAGAGCTTTATGAAAGAGGCGGGATCGTCATTTAATCTCTTAGGATAATTAGCCTCTCGAGAAAAAGAAAAAAAATTAATGTTCGTAAACGTGGGCGTAGTGGAAATAGCAGTATCTTCTTTTTGTTTATGCCTTATACGTATTGTGTCTCACTCACGAATATTGTGTCTCGCACGAACGAGCGCGTTTTCGTAACGGTGCGTTTGTGCTTGTGAATCAGCTTCCATGTATTTGAGTTTCCTTGTATATTGTCATATTCTTTGAAAATTCATTGGGTCTGTTGTGGGAGGAGCACACTGGGTGGGTGGGTGGGGGTGGGTGTCTCAAGAATAGCTCTCAGTGTTGGCGAGCTGGTAAATGGTGGGCGGAACTCTGAGCTGATGCCGCTGCGTTATTTCCAGTGCCATTGTTTTTCCCCTTGGCTGATGGCGTGAGTGCATCGAGTGACTCAGTTTCGACGGGGTGAAGAAACCAGGGTTTTATTACTCGCCATTATTATTCTCTGGATTCCATACGGTTCGAGGTTGGGCAGGAAGTCGTGTGCGTCTCTCTCTCTCTCTCTCTCTCATCATCATCATCATCGAATTCGAATTCCAAGGACATGTCAGACATAATCCACACAAGGAACGCCTCAATGAGGTAATTCCAGTCAGCGGAATGGCACAACTGTTTTAGAGGCATTTCCCCTATCTTCACAAATACACAAAGCGAATGTGGTGTATCGACAACGCTTTTGAGGACAGATTCACTGACGATATTTCTGTTAGATATTGCGACGGATATTCAGGGTGCAGTTCAGCGTCGTGAGGCAAAAAACACAAGGTTGAAAGCACACTGCTTCTCTCTCAATATCTACCTATCATGTCAGCCAGTCATAACTTGCTCTTTCATTAAATTGTACCTTACCCTTGGTAATAAGCAGCAAATTTATGCTACTTCAATATTACCTCCATTAACGTACTACAGAAATCTGGCAGAAACCCTTCCTTGGAATTTCTTCAAAGTGTGTGTTTGTGTGTGTGTGTGTACAGACACAAGTATTTATGTATGTGTGTGTATATATATATATTGAAGGCAAAGAATATATGTTTTCATAGATATTTTGCAACTGCGTTTTACTCCAGATCAGTTGTTTTAGATGATATATAGTCAGACAGTCATTATGCGCTTCAAGTCTTGAATAATCGAAGATAGATTTGAATGCCTTCACCTGCTCGTATATGACGTAAAAGAAAGTATTCAAGTTAGGACAGATAATTTCCTACGTCTAGATCCACCAGCGTTCCATAGTAGGCTGGCTGATCATCTCTAGATCTTCTAGTAAGATACCGTTATTCCCAGTTTGCTGAGAAAATGTCCTATAAATTGGACCACTTTCGCGTATCATTCCTGTTTGTATTTCTTTGTAACCGGATTGTCATTTGTGAAATGTGAATGACCCAAGGTATTCGTTAGTTGGCAGGTGTTTACTTCGTCATTTATATCCAGTTTTAATAAGTCTTTTTGGGAGGACGCCTACCGAGCTAATAATACATCTCCATTATGTGGGTCTCATTGCTAGAACAATGGAGCATGCCAAGATAATAGTATTCGTCGGTCGCTTACGTCATTTGTTTATTTGGACGTAATTGTACATTTATTTTCCTTTTCTCTCACTCCCGCTCCCCTATCTATGAATTGAAGAAGATCATGACAAACATTTGCTACGATTCATGATTCATGATTCATGCCCCGTCTCATCCCACCCAAAGAGGCGAGTGTGCTTGAGATAATTGAATTGGGTATTAACCCTTTGCTCAAACCAGTCAACGCCCCTCCTCCTCCTCCTCCCCCCTAGCCGCCAGGTAGCCCAGGCACGCGCGAATCGTCTAAATATTAAGGCTTTGCTGGCTTAAAGGTATTAATAGCCTTCCAGGTAATATCTTGTAACGGAGGTTTTTGAAGTTTTTTTTCTCTGGAATTTTAACTTGTTCTAGCCCCTTGCTTCTTGTTTGTTATTTATCCTTTCAATGTTTTAAATCATTAATTTTTTTCAAGATTTTTTTGGTGCATGTAATGGTATCTACTCTTTATCGGGGAAGTTTTCGGGTTCGAAGCCTGCTATTACTCTTTCTACAAGTAATTTTTTTATTATCATTATACTTTTAATTAGGTCTGCAACGACTTGCCAATGTTCCTTGGAATGTTCGGGTACCTATGCATAAGAATAGATGGTATTTACACCTGCCTAACAGCTGACACTTATACTACACCCTAAGCGAGATTGCGGTACTGATGCCCCATGAACGCGAGCATTTGTTCTTCCTTCATTGCGGGAAGTGTTGCCATGTCCCTAGATCTTTATCTGCTAGGTTTGATTGCTCGAAGTGGTTGTGTATTTTGTCCAAACAAGGTATCATTTGATTTGGGCCATCGTCGATGTCTTAGGCCTGAATTCGTTATGGAACATTCACTGTCGCCTCAAGTCCCTGTCTGTGTGTTATTGTGCGCTGTTGATATTTTAAGATCTTCTTCATCCATCTCTTTTATAAGCCACGAAATGAGACTTCCCAGTACCAGAGGGCTTCATACCCGTTGCTGGGAAACGGTGGAACAATTTCTAATAATAATCAGCAGATGATATTGTCTTCATTTCATATCCCTCAACTGGTTTTTGTGCTTGCACTTGTGTCTTACAGTATTTTGCCCCGGTTTTAGTCATCTGTTATGTAAAGTAGAATCTTAGCATTTGGTAAATTATTATCATTGCTTACTCATCTGGATATTACCTCGTTTTATATAATCATAAATATTAACTTGAAAAATAATTTAGAGACAAATGAGAAGTGGAACCTGCTGCATATCTTTCCTCTCTTTACCTGCCTCAGAGAAACGCGCGCACTCATAACGTTTTATGCAAAGATATACCATGTGTAAATATCCCCCAGAAGAGAGAGCGGAGGGGAAGGGTGGGTCGTGGGGGCATTGGGGCGGGGGGGGGGGGGTAAGGATCCCAGGCCTGGTTCGAGACGTCTGCCACTTCCTATATCGATCGGTTGCTGGGTGAAGAAGTGGGTCTCGCCTGTTCCAGGGACCTTCTCCCTTTTGCTATTTGAAGGAAGCAAATGTGGCTCTTGGATGCTGCTGCTTTCTGCTTTCTGCTTTCTGCTGCCGTATGCTGCTGCTGTTTTTCTTTCTTCCTCTCACTGTTGGTCTCTCTTTTTTCCCTTTATGAATTGAAGCTCCTGGAGAACAACTTGGTTGTAGGAGCCTTCAGCTAGAGCTGTGAAATTCTACGCTCGCTTAAGTAATCATGTTTTACGGCCTTAGCGTCTTCTAGTAGGGTTATTTATTTATATAATGAAGAAGATGAAGGTAGTCATATTGTATTCCGAAACGTATAGTTCTTTCAATATTAGCATATTAATAACTGTTTGCTTCTTTTTAGCTATATGAAAATATTAATGGGATGTATTTTATTTATTGTCTGCTTTTGGTTTTAAGTATCATGGATTGACAAAATGTTATTTGGAATCTGACGAGAATTTCGCCAAAGAGCAAAGATTTGTATTTTGGGTTTGTGGTGTTGTGGTGTGGGGCGATGGGGGACAGGCGGTTTTTTGGAAAGTTGCTTAGCTTCAGCGGAGGTTTGCGATCTTGGGACTGCTCTTGTCATTTTATATATTATTAAATTTAATATTTTTTGACGTATGCGGTTCCAAGGGTGCTCGGCAGCATACCATTTTGTTATTCGTTTTCATTAAATGTACATTGGATTTCTGTGTTAATTTGAAAAGATACGTTGGTTGTGATTGGAGAGAGGTATGTTTAAACCCAACACTTCCTTCTCTAGTAGTGCCTTGAGAACTGTATATATTAAAGTTTTAGTTACCTTAAGAATTGGTTAGGAAATGTGTCTGGAAATTATTAATTAGCTCACTGACAGCTAAGATTGTTTTTAAAAGCTTTTATTTTGCTTGCTTTTGTGTTTGTTTGTTTGTTTTTTCTTGATCAAATCTTGTAACCCTAATCCCCTCTTCATGGACTTGAAATTTTGCATGGTTACTCAATCCCGGCGGCAATACAACCTTACATGATCAGCAGGTCAGCAGTGACCTCTTGTGACCCCACAGTGACCTCTCCCAGTATCTGAGGATTTGTATGAAACTCATCGGATTTTTCACAAGTTCTTTGGCTCGATAGAATATCAATTTCGTTAGCTACAGTCATCAATTGGTTACAATGTCTGTCAAAACTAAAAAGCATAAATAAAAGATTATAAAGAAAGTTAATAAAAAGTCTTAATCAAGATTCACTATAATAATGAGAAGTAAGTTTGTAGAGAGACACCAGGTTTCTCTTACAATTAATCATGTCTAAAAAAGATGAAAGCTAAACATTTATGGAAATGCTGCAAGAGATAAAAAAAATGGTTTTTTTTTTTTCGTAGCATTTCCTTACATGTTTGGCGCCCACGCTTTTATTTTTTATGCATGATTAATTCTAAGAAAATCATGGTGTCTCAAAATAATTATCTTTCACTTTTTAGGGCATTTTAACAAAACTTGTCTTAAAAACTTTTTTTTATTCAGTGTCAAATTATTCTAGAATTGTCATACTTTTGTATATCAAAACTTTTTAGCCAAGTATTAAGATCTTTCATAATATATTTCTGTAAAAAAATTCATTGATTCCCGACATTCCTCTCCTTTTTTATTATTATGATAATAACAAGGAGTTTATGCATATTATCATATCCGTTAGTTATCCAGGTTCTTAACAAATTACCGTGGAATATCACCATTTCTCAATCGGAAAGACACAGAAATCACTTTGTTGGTCGAAGCACATAAGCTTTTGGTTTCTGTGCGCTGAAGATGTGTCCAATACACGAAAGTACTTGGCACTGTCGTATACTTTTACACACACACACACACACACACACACACACACACACACACACACACACACACACACATATATATATATATATATATATATATATATATATATATATATATGTATGTATGTGTGTGTGTGTGTGTCTGTATATAAGTATATATATGTGTGTGTATATTTAAAATCAGCTTAGTCACTGGAAATCTTTAAAAGGAAACGACAGTGTCAAGTACTTTCTTGTATTCAGTACATCTTCAGGATACAAAATATATAATAATTTGATAAGGAACTTTACAAAAAGTACAATTTACTCTGGCCCGAAAATAAGTAGATATAAAAAAAGACTTACGCAGTCTTGTCTTTTAACATTTCCTATGGCTTCAGCTGCGCCCATAATAACACACTTACGGTTTTAGTGGGCAGTATTGTGAACTTCGTGGTGTAGACCGCCACTGGACTTCTGATATACTACATTCTGCCGCCTGGTAATTAAAAGCACCCATTCGAGTTGAGTGGGAGCTGAAGGAGAGGGCAGGAGGTCTGTTCCCTTCAGGAATCGCCCGTTTCCTAAGAGAATGACCTTAGATGACCCTAGTTGATAGTTCATTTCGGAGTCGTAAAACTTTACATTCCTGATGATATTCATTTTCCCTCAGTGAAGGGAATGTCTATCTGCTTAAATACTAGACTGTACCTAGATGATTTATCAACAAGTGTTTATACCTTTTTTTTCGTGATTTAATGAGCTTTACGGGAAGGGCAGTGATAAAATTTGCGAAAGCACAAAAAAATAAAAAAAATAAAATCATGACGCTAAAAGAAAGAAAGAGAGAGAGAGAGAGAGAGAGAGAGAGAGAGAGAGAGAGAGAGAGAGAGAGAGAGAGAGAGAGAGAGAGAGAGAGATTAGATTATAGGTGAGTTTGCGTCACCTCTTGAAAGTATCATTTTTGAAATTCAAAAGATGGAAATCACATTTCAAATATTGTTGATAAATCATTATCATTGTTCTTGTTGATCGCAGTTAATTATAATGAAGGTTGAATTATTTTTCAGGCATTGATTTCCACTTTGATGCATAAACTCTAATTACTTAGTTATCTTAATCTTATTTTGCGCAGATCGAAAGATACCTTCATCATACATTCACACTGCTTATCGTAAGGTCATGTTGTGGTCGTTATGCATCCAGATGATTATTTCTTTCTCAAAAAGGACCGAGAAATTCATGTGTTCTAGTCATTACTTATGCTTGAATATTTACCAGTGCCCTCTATTTGCTAACTATGAGTTGTTTTTGAGTGGTTTTTGGCATCCCGGTAGCGCGACCAACCGTTATGCAAATTGAATGTGTCTCACGTAGTGCGCAGTCGTTGGCATTCGTATCGTTGTCGCAACCAACCAACCACCTGGTCTTCAGTGTCTTGATCCTTTTTCTCCTCCTTCCCGGACAGCGGTGGCAGGTTCGGCTTTCGTTACGGATTTTTACACCTCTTTGAGGGAAGGTTTCGAAGATTTGCCTTCCAACGAGAGCTTGGAAAGGAACGTAGATATTTTTCCCTCTCCTTGTTTTACCTCAAATTTTTGTGTTGGTTCGATTTTATCAAATTCTTTTACCTCTGTTTTCGGTTTGATTGTTTATTTGTTTATCTTAGCGGATAAAATGTGATGTCATAAATCTGCAATTTTATACCATGTAAAAATCGCATTCTTTGTCTGAAAACTGCGTTTATAGAGGAACATTGTGTCTGTTATTATTATTATCGCTGAGCCAGAAAAGCGTGTGATAAGAAAAAATAGAAAAGATAAAATATAGGATTAATTCGCTGAATTCTGCCATTTTATTCAACTGAATTTGTTTAAAAGAGGGTCTTCTTCAAAAATATTTATTATTATTATTATTATTATTATTATTATTATTCATTATTATATTATTATTATTATTATTATTATTATATAGTATTATTATGTTGCTCGATCACAGTCCTCCAATTCGACTGGGTGGTATTTATAGTGTGGGGTTCCGGGTTGCATCCTGCCTCCTTAGGAGTCCATCACTCTTCTTACTATGTGCGCCGTTTCTAGGATCACACTCTTCTGCATGAGTCCTGGAGCTATTTCAGCCTCTAGTTTTTCTAGATTCCTTTTCAGGGATCTTGAGATCGTGCCTAGTGCTCCTATGATTATGGGTACGATTTCCACTGGCATATCCCATATTATTATTATTATTATTATTATTATTTTTTTATTATTATTATTATTATTATTATTATTATTGTGAAACAACTCACGAAACCAGCTTAAAATGCCATTAAATTTGGAATGAACCCTCTTCAGAATGTATTGAATAAGTGAAAAAGCGGAAAAGAGCGAAGAGTGTGTCAGAATGATAATAAATAACTAAAGATAAATTAACAATCATTTTAAGATCTGCTTACATAAATAGCATTAAATGACAAAACAGGACATGGTCCATGGCGCATGAAGGCAGCCTTTCTTAGTAATGACGAACATCAACATGAGTAACGTGACGGAGTCTGTTAATGAAATACATGTCATTAATTATCACCGTGTGTGGATAGCGTTGCACGCAAACGCACATTTATGAATATGG
This sequence comes from Macrobrachium nipponense, assembly GCF_015104395.2. NCBI lineage: Eukaryota > Metazoa > Arthropoda > Malacostraca > Decapoda > Palaemonidae > Macrobrachium > Macrobrachium nipponense. The sequence goes on along the minus strand of NC_061102.1, from coordinate 41,465,614 downwards.
CGAGTGCGTTGAAATACCATACGATTAACTGGACCTTTGGTGCCTGGTTTTAGGGTCACAGGCATCAACATTGTTTGGCCATGGCCGCCTTTGTGATCAGGAAATGTTTTTGTCATATTTTCCCTGTTGGACTCTCCTGGTCCCGGCCCTCGCTCAGCGGCACCGCCCACATGGATGGACACATGCAATTTTTGGCAGATCAATACTGTTAAGGGGAATCATTTATATGGTTGGGGGTGGGGGGGGGATGGGGGGTCTGTTGTATCTGCATTTTCAAATAGGTCTTTTCAAGGTCATTATTTCCTCCTAAAGATTCTGAATCGTAAGTTATTTGTGTATTTGTAACGGAATACCTACGGTTATGATGATTAGAATACTCGCATATATTATTATTTCTTACGTGCCACATTCTTTTAGTAAGCTTTTTGTACATTATCCAGTCTGAGGACCTGATAACTCCAGTTGAAGTATATGAATAAACTGTTTCGTCGAAGTATCAGGTCTTGAGCGTCATCTCACTAATGAATGATCTCGCCTTATGTCTGAAAGGATTTTTGGCCCTTGTCTACATCTGTCTGAGGGTATTTGATACCGATTACGAGGAATGTCTTTTATCCGATGCAAATTGAGATTATCCCAGTGGTTGCATAATCAACCTTGTATTTCCAAATACGTCATTCCGCGTAGAGTTGTTGCGTTACATGGATAATATGTTAATTGCAAGTTATGACCTCCGTTCGTGACACCCCCCCCTCTCTTCTCTCTCTCTCTCTCTCTCTCTCTCTCTCTCTCTCTCTCTCTCAGGCGAATGCCATTTTGATTACAGGTTTTTTGCAAATGACATTTGTGTCAAGGACCTTCGCCGTCACGATACCGGAGCACTTTAAATCAATCAGTCCTCACAAACGGACAACCAGCCTTTCAGAGTTTTCTGGCGAACTCCATGACGATACAGAAACCTGAAATAACACTAAATCTCAACCAAGACGTTTATATATAATCTCCTTGAGAACAAGGAGAACTCAACCCAGTTTCCCTTTCCTTATGATAGACTTGAGACTATAATCTGTCCACAACCCCTTTGCCACCAACTGGTCCAAGGCCAAGCCCTAAATCATCTTTCCCGTCGACGTCCAACCTTGCAACAGCATGCTTCTTGGAAATCCTGCTCCCCTTAATATTAGGTAGAAGGCAGTTTAGCATAAATAATGTCTCCACTTTTTCTATGTCCTAAAAGACTGGAAGTTTCTGTAGCGTCTGGAAATTCTATTTGCGTATCATTCATGATAGAGATGAATCCATTGTCTGTCCTCTTAATAAATGACAAAGATGTGACTGGCCTTGGATAATGTCAGCACCTTCGTAAGGTCGGCGGACGTTGTTTGATCTGTAGTGATTATTCTGGTCATTTTTAGAGGGAATTTTTTTTATATTATGCCGTTTCCATTCGCATTCCCCTTATGTAGAATTGTGTGCCTTCCTACGAATTACATAGCTTGATGATTTTGAGAAAGAAGCCATTACCAAACCCATTTTAAGACTGAACCTGAATATGGGCAGTCATGCCTATCGTGTTCTTATCGTAAAATTATACGGCCTCTTTTGCTTTCTTTTGAGAACAATTTAGATAAGACTGACAGAACTTCATTTCTTCCTTGGAAGATTCTCGCATACCACACCCAAAGTACTTCAAGGTTAAAAAGGGAAAAGGATTCCTTCAGCTTATGGAAGTGACAGTTTTCGGTCTCTTGGCAGCGTGCTGGCCTCTCTTATCATCTTCGCTGAAGAATCCTCACGATTATCCAAATTGATATAGTTTCCATAATATCTTTGTGCTGGTCTGCTCTTCAAGTAAACGTTCTTTACGTAGGGAAGAGGTATGAGAGTCCAAGCTGAGCCACCGGATGCAAGGATGCTGAACAGCTTAAGTGATATGAAAACCAGGCAACCTAATCCATAAGATTTGCTCTCATACAAGGTGTACGTGCTTATCAGGCTGTGTGTAAAAGCTAGGTCAGTAACATTACAAACACCTGAAAGCCTACACGCTTTAGTGTATCTGATATTACATAATCTTTTGGACGAAATCTGGAACTTCAGATTCACTATTAATGTCATCAATAATCTTCCTGTAGAAACATCACCTAAGCTTATACGTGAAGTTCTCTCGATCATATAAAATTTAAGAATGTTCCTAGGACTGGGACACTAAGAGGCATATCCAGACAGTTGGTATCAGTAACGCTCAGGTTTACAGAAGCCTTTGAACCAATGCAGCTCAAGGATACCACTTACTACAGTAAAGAGTGAACTGATGGGATTGGAGGTGGGACGAATTTTAGCTAGGAATATTTGTATGGCTAGACCAGCGTTTGTACGATCAAATGACACTCTTTCTAACAAAATGAAATAAACTGCTGTTGGCAACTGAACTTACCCTCTCTCCGTTGCAGAAACACACTGGGGAGTTAGCTGAAAATGCAAGCTAGGCAGAAATAAACTTCCGTAGATATAAAAAATATACTTTTTATTTCCCAAATTAGCTAACATTAAAATGGAATAAAATCAATTAATAAAATGGAATAAAATGAATTAACTCTGACCGATAAGCTGAAATGCTCTGCCGCTGTGGGATTAATTTCGAGAACAGCCAGTCGGGATAGACAAGATGGTTTAGAGTGAACGAAGGCTTTCAGTTAAGAGGGGCAACTCGAGAAAGTATAAAATTCTTTTATAAAAGGGTGTTATTTTACCTGGTGGTGGCTTACATCCTGAACAGTATATAACGACAGTAGGCGGCGGCCAGTAGGACACATCAGCGTGAAGGTAGACTATGGAAACATATTAAATATAGCATAATTCTTTATTTCCAACGTTTTGTAATAACCTTACTACATAATCAGGGGATCTGTTAAATGAATAAAATGACTGAAAATTTCTCTAAAAATCAATAAAATTCATAAGATACAACGGAAAAAAAATTCCGGGAACAAAAGGAAGACCAAAGACCGCTAAACAACCTTATACAAAGAAGGCAAAAGACAGAATGAGAATGCATAAATAAAAAGTTAACTCAGGTCCAGTTGTGTGGAGGAGGTCTGGGTATTTAACTGGTGAATCATTTGTTTAATAATTACTGATTCCAGCATAGGCAGTTCGTATGCTTTAGTTGTTTGGCCAATACTACAAAAATTATTTCTTTCAATATATGTTTTACAATTTTTTTAATGGTTTCTTATGCTAGAATGTTCGGGATTGGAGAGCCTACAGCCAGTACGAAAAGTTAATCCCAGGTGAGAGTTGATTCGGATATGTCCCAGAGTTACTCTTTGGGGAAGAGTTGGAGGTCAAAGCGGTTGTAATCGATCTTTGTATCTGAAAAAGGAACCAATTGTTTGTGGGTTTTTTGGGGTTAATTTCGGATTAATGGCTCAATAATCTTTATGAACAATTTGTGCGAACCTTTTTCGAAAAGAGTCATGTTAAAAAGGGAATTTGGTAGAAAAAGCTAATTTGGTACAATACAAGGTTTGGCAAT
>NC_061102.1:41432076-41457076 GCF_015104395.2 Macrobrachium nipponense | reverse complement strand
TGATACAATAAAATTTCAAGGACCCAGATGTTATTTATATTGGAGCTATTTGGTGTGAGTTTGATTTTGATATAAGGTCTTTGGGCGTCTCATTCAGATTTCTGCCAAAGCAGTATGATCAAGAGAGAGACCTGAGTGTTTCAGATGGTCAGCAAAGCAGTGAAGTATGAGGCATTTATCTTTCGCTGGAGACTTCAGACATATTTTGATAAGAGTTCTTTTGTTGCTGCTGACGCTGACGGAGCTAGACTCGGCTATTGCTATGATAAGTTCCAGTTTGTGTTTATGACTAAAATCCAGGCATCTAGACCTCTTCAAAGAGCCATTTTAAGCAGAACAATGTTAAAATTTGGGAGTTGCCCCTTAAGAAGGAATATGTTCAAACAGATATTGCACAAGGTTTTCCTAAAAATGTTGTTCTTCACTTTCCCAAACCATGTCAGTCTTAGAGATCTCTGGTTTTATTGTAGCCTTGAAAAACTAGACAGGTATCAAAGACTATAAAATTCTTTGGACGTGTGATGAGGGATGAGGAACTATTTGTTGGAAAAATAGCAGATGTGAAATTAGCAAGACCGGAACCAGTACGAAGGACGAAACAATCGTGCAAGAGGCAAGGATAGAGACCTATACATTCACAAAGCGGCTAAGACTTCTGATTTAATCCTTACTAAGGGAAAATCCCTCGTAAAAATTTGATAATGGAAATGTTGGAATTAATTATGGATCATTGAAGTTCAAGCGTCCTGATAAAAATAAATAATAGATAAACGACGCTGCCGTTTTGCTGGATAGTTTGCACAGGAGCCAAGTAAAACTTCGCCTTCTACAGCTCACGAGCCAATTCTTAACGGATTTTGTTTTATACGGATATCGGACCTAGATCTATTACCTGGATGGTAAATCAATAGATTATAATTAATTAAATAAATAAATGTCAATGATCTTTAATTTTATGCTTGTATCTGCTAGATTACTCCTTGTTGCGAGGAGGGATTTCGTATCAATTACTAAAGAATTAGTTTTGAGAGAGAGAGAGAGAGAGAGAGAGAGAGAGAGAGAGAGAGAGAGAGAGAGAGAGAGAGAGAGAGAGAGAGAGAGAGGTTCTATTTGTAAAGAGGAATGGTATTTATAATGTGTTCATGTGTTCCCATTTGTCGGAGTCACCAGTGTAATATTCTGAACTTTCTTCTTATGTTGTCGGAATTGTGAACCATCGGGGAGATGTGGCAGTCTGTATCAGATTTTAACGCGTCGGAGGTGTCTTGTCGGAAAAGGTGTTTATAATATCCGTGGCGCAACGCCTTCGAGGTTGCTGTCACTGACATAACTCGTAAAATCTTACACACACACACACACACACACACACAGAGCGAGAGAGAGAGATTTAAAATTGTAATGCGGTTTTACGTCCTCATGCTAGATAAGTGTACATCTGGACTTTGCGTATTTCCTGTCTTTTCATATGTAAATAACGGACAGAATCTCACGAAGTAAAGCCGAGGTAGATAGCGGTAGTAGTAGACGGGTGCTGATTTCTGTTCACATTCAAATGTGAACCGTATGTAGTGTAGCTACTCGTAGCCTTAACGGCGGCCAGAGGCCACGTCTCTTAGCCTTAGAAATGTCGAGTTTTCCGTTTAAATCCAAAGGAATTGCTCCTTTGAGCTGCTTTTATCATCATCAGGTATCCGGTAAAGGGTCCTCGGTCGGGCAGAGGATGTTTGCTGACGTCACAACTCTGATGTTGGGTTATATAATGCATCGCCTTACTTGATTGTAGTAGCTCCTGTTATATCTCACTATACCAAGAGGTTAGATAATTAATTGTGTAGACTCACACACTCTCTCTCCTTCTTTCCTTCCTCTCTCTCTCTCTCTCTCTATCTCTCTCTCTTCTTCTTCTCGTCTCTCTATACTCTCTCCTCTCTCTCTCCTCTCTTATATATATGTATATTCTATATTATATATATAAGATGTATATTATATATATTATATAATATATAATTTTAATTTTCCTGACCGAACAGTTTCAAGGACCAGTTTTGGCTGTCGCATCATGTTACGTGATTTAATGGCAGCCTACTTCTCTGGTATCATGTTCTCAACATAATATAATTAAAAGATATATAGGCCGTGCGGCCATAAGAACAAGGCCATCTTTCTTAGGAACCCGTTCGAGCACTCCCACCTCGTTAAGAAGTTACGAAAATGTGTCACATTTATATATATATATATATCTATATATATATATATATACTATATATATATATATGATATATATATTTTATATATCTATATATATAATATATTGATATATATATATATATACATAATATATATATATATATATATAAAATATATATATATATATATATATATATATTATTAAGATTATATACACCAGGTCAAGGATTTCTTAGACCTAATCATTGAAGACCATAATAGAGCATCTCATATCGACTTTGTCAAAGAGTTCTCGTGAATCTCGTCACTCATATTGGTCATAGACTCGCTCACCTAACATGTTCTCCTTTTGTAGAAAACTGAGGACTTGAAGAACGACCTCATGGAGTACTGCCTTGTTTCAAAGGGAAAGTAGAAAATTGACTAAGTAGCGTTCAGTTCAGGCACTTAAGCTGTTTTTGAGTACCTACGCCAGATCCAGAAAGTTGCAGTGCCAAATCAAAACTTGCATCGTTTACATGTTGAATTAAATATCCATCTGTCCTAATCAGTGATGCCATAATTGCGCAGAAAGGGGTAGGTACTCTTCACCCTCTCACACTGTCAAGACCTAATAGAGATTCACCGAGTTTTAAATCAGTTGCCAACCTTGCTCATTTCTGTTATATTTCCCCTCGGATGTATTTCAACCATCGTAGATCAAGCATTGCTTATATTTACAAGGATAAAGACGAAATATTGTCTCACTGAACCGTGCGGTTAAACTGCTGGTCAATTTTACAATCCTATCACAGGATGTCATTCCAACTCGATCTGACAGACGAAATCCTTTTGGAACCTCAGAGATGCCTTCATGGCATTCAGTGACAGTCCAGATTCTGATGGAGTCCTCACACAAGAGGTAATCCCCTCTGGGAAGGAAAAACCCGTCGAATTGTCATTGTTGATTGAAAGGACTTAGGATGGCAGTGCTGTATAGACGTGAATGCGGCGAATAATAGGTACAATGTAAACCATGTTATGTTGATTTAAAATTCCACTTTTTTTATATATTATCAACGTGTGGAAAATTATATCCAGTGATTATATTATTATTATTATTATTATTATTATTATTATTATTATTATTATTGTTGTTGTTGTTGTTGTTGTTGTTGTTGTTGTTGTTGTTGTTGTTGTTGTTGTTGTTGTTGTTGTTGTTGTTGTTATTGATATTGATATTGATATTATTATTCACATACAGTATAGAACATTCCGGAAAACTAAATAGCCAGCTAGTTTTTTTTTTTTTTTATAGAGAGAGAGAGAGAGAGAGAGAGAGAGAGAGAGAGAGAGAGAGAGAGAGAATGTCCATATACGAGAGAAAATACCCCCCCCCCCCCCATGATAAAATAGGGGTTAAGTAGTAAAACTGGTGTACCCAAAATGTATGCAGCATGAGCTGTGGCAGGGTTAAGATTCACTTCAGCCCCTGTGGAGCTTAGCAGTCTCAGGAGGCCCGTTAGGCGGACATCATGTCACATATAAAATCTAGAGGTTCAGAAAACTACCACTTAAACAGTTTTGAGTGGAAGACAAAGATTCCGAAATGTTTCTAAAGCCCAAATAGAATTCACATTCCACCAGTGGTTTAAAAAAAACTGATGAAGCCAGACATTGATAACATCATATGTGTAGAATGTAGATACAGGAAGCTTTATTAGCTATATGTGACCTACCAGTGCATCAAATGAAATCGCTCCAGGGACTATGTAGTATATAAGGACAGAATACTGTCATTCACCTGAAATCATGCATCGTTAGCTGTGCAAATCGAATTTTGGAGTGGATGCATGGCCCAATATCAGTGTCTTCAGCCTCCTACTCCACTGGCTACCCCATTACGTAATCTGTTATAAATTCATAGTGAATATGTTGGTGATTTGGCAAATTATTGCAAGATGTGCATCGTCTGTTTACTGTTCAGATTCAATTGGAAAGCCGCTAATGTTATCAGTAAAGACTGGAATCACACTACAAAGGTCCAAGAACGCCAGTTTGTCGAGTTGCAGGCCTGTTACGTCTGACCTTAGTAAGGTTTTTTAAATGCTTCCTGTCAATTAGAAAAACCTTGATGGAGACCTACATACCCTCTGATGATCAGGTAGTAACGTTGACAAATGAGAGCTTCATGAATGATGGAGAGCAGAAACGACATCATGTTGAGTAACTAGGGACTTAAATCGTTAGGATGAAGGTTCCTTGTGTCAAGCTCAGCCGTCAAAAATCTCGAGGAGGTAAATGGTTCTCCTTGTGCTGGTACCAACCGTACAGGATATTGTAAGGACAGAGGCTCGTCTGCAATTTTGCATTCTGCTGTGATCTTGCGTTTTCGATAAAGTAATGGTATTCTTTTAACTTGTTTTATTCTGCTTGTCCCTCGCTGAGAATTTTCTCGTGGTTTGCTAGATGTTCTCCAGAGGGAAAGGAAGATTTAACACTAAATTTGACAGAGGGGAATGGTGTATCTTCCCAGGCCAGGATTCGAACGTTCACCTATTGTTTATTTACAATTCAAACAATCAAGAAAGATATGTTTATATCGACTCAACTGTGCCCACGTTCGAATCTTAGCCGGCGCAGATGCATTTGTCTATTACAATTCCCTTTGAATGTGAGTTATGCCCAGGGTGTAGTGAAATCTATTTTAAATTGTAGGTCCTAATATTTATCATACAATATACGTTAGACAACAAATAATATGGAAATAGCTAAAAGGAACAAAGGCCCATTATTTCTAGTAGCTGCATGACTGCTCATCCCATGAATGATTTCAGAATAAAATTTTAACACCCGTCCAATGTCCTTGATGCATTGAATGCAGAATTGCTGACCTTTCCCTAACTTCTGCAGCTTTTAACTATTGCCACTTTCAGTGACCTGAGATGTCCTCTACCCCACTGGTCAGATACTTCATTAAAACTTTTTTTTTTTTTTTTTTTTTTTTTTTTTTTAAGCCCCGAACTTTTTTTCATTTCTTTTTTATTAAAAAAGCCCCGCACTCCAGTGCAGCTTGATGTACGAAACACAGTTCCTGTCGTTGTATGTCCATGTTTTCAGGATTTCCATTTGCGAATGTCTTCTAGTCTTTGCTCCCAGCTGGGCGACCAGTGTTCGACTCTCGGGCCGAACAAGGAGGGATGCCTGGAAGCGCTGCTTCCAAAAATCCAGTGAATCGCGTACCTAGTTAATAATCGACGGTTGCAGTAACGAGAGAGAGAGAGAGAGAGAGAGAGAGAGAGAGAGAGAGAGAGAGAGAGAGAGAGAGAGAGAATGGACTTGTGTTCATTGCTCCGTCAAAATTTATGCTATTAAAACGTGAAGACCTCGACGAGGTTATGTAATCCTCTGCCCCAATGAGGTAAATTTATAAGATATATATACATACATATCAACGTAGTACTAAGGAACACGTACACTCATTTCCTGAATTCTCATTGTACGTGTGTTATTTATCCAAAGGTGTAACACAGTAGGTACTACATAAGTGGTAAGCCCACATTTATGGGAAGCATCCTTGTATAATAAGAATTGTGAGTCTTCACGCTTTGTCAGAATATATGCCATTCACCAGAAAAAGGTAACATCTTTGCCAAAATTAAAATATTTGTAATAATCGTGATAGTAATGAAATCAGTAGCATGAAACTGCCAGAAAAAAAACTCCGAAATATAAAAAATTTTGTTGATAAACGTATGACACAAAGGAACCGAAATGACAATATTTGTAAGATGATTATTGTCATAACAGTCATTACTAATTAAAAGTATGGTAGACAAAGGTAAGTTCAACAATGTTGACTATTAAAAATATAGTTGAATCTATTTGTGGGTGGAGTCACGGGGCACTAGCTAAAAATAACGACCCCTTTGTTCAGGGAATCTATTGTCTCTTTCATTTTGCTCTCTAAAAATCATCTTATTTTTTCTAAACGATGATGAACTGTTGCGACATCGGAACTGTGGGATTAGCTCAGTGTAGTCTAAATATATCACTGCAGACCATTACAGTGTATTATGAATTTGTCGATGAAACTTATTACCTCGTTTCTCTTGGATTTGTAAGCTTGTGATGATCACGGTTTACCGTGGTGATGATATTGTAGCCTACATTTATCGCAAAGCCGCTTTACATTTCATTACGTTGTATTAATGCACAACTAAATCGCATTTCATGTGTTCATATCAAATATGGTCATTATTCTATACTGTTAGCAATCACTGGGTTGTAACTAGTTCCTCGTTGGACGAGTCGGTTACATGCTCGATACCGATCTCAGGGTCAAGGTTCGATTCCACGCTCTGCCAACGTGACATCAGAGGAGTTTATGTCTGGTGATAGAAATTAATTTCTCGATGTGGTTCGGATCCCACAATAAGCTGTAGGTCCCGTTGCTAAATAACCAATTGGTTCCTAGCCACGTAAAAATATCCAATCCTTCGGGCCAGCCCTAGGAGAGCTGTCAATCAGCTTAGTGGTCTGTTAAAACTTAACTGGGTTGTAACTCCGACGGCCATTGGCGCGTAGCCTCTGATCTCTTGTTTTTCATTCCTGGCATCGGTAGGTCGAGCGTGAAATGCTTACATTGTCGCAGTGAATCTCCCAAAAATGCTAATGACCATTCTTTGCATAGCAGCGTGGGGCCGTTTGCAGCAACTGTGGTGCCTGCGACAGTGTTCTTCATTTTGTAAAGAAGGGTAGATCGAGTTCAACACAATTTATCGTTATTATTATTGCACTTGTGCCGTTAAAGTAATTTCCAGTTGCATCTTATTTACAAAATATCAAATACATTGTTGCTTTATGTTAAATATCGTCATTTAATGTTTTATGATATTTAAACGCCAACGACTAGATTTCTCGTAGTAAGAACAGATACACTCGTACCTACACAATGATGGTCATGTACTGCAGTCTATTACTATAAATACTGCTACTACTACTACTACAAGTAGTAGTAGTAGTACTTACAAAGGATGTTATAATATTTCCTTTCATACGCCAAGAATCATCCTTCATTCATCATTTTGTAAGATCGATAACAGCATTTTTGCCGTCTATCTGAACATATTTTATCCCAGAGTTACTTGCATAGACCCAGACCCATTTAGCAATTGTTGTTGACTCGTATGTCATTAACCAGGAGCAATAGACGTCCGGGCCTGTCCTCATGATATTCGCATTTAAGTTATAATGTCGTTACGATTTTTGTAAAAGCGTCCATGGTAGTCTGTTGAGATGTATGATAGTTATGCCTTCGTATAGTTCTGTGACGTCATCTAACTCGAATATAATTAAAAACCATTCTCTAAGAAATCCTTGGTACTGTCTCTTTGCAAAGAGCCCATTAGGAAGTACAGTTGTAATATTTGAATCAGTTTTGTGGACTGGTAGTAATCAAACCTAGATGGAAGGTAAGAAAGAGCGAATTTATGAGTGTTAGAATATTTTCAGCTCTCGGATATTTTTAGATTTTATGAGCTTAATATGCTAATGTTTTTGAAGGAGAAAACTGCTAGATATGGAAATTAGACGCGTGTACATGTGTGTAATAGACTCAAGCTATTTATGAAGATATTCACTGTAGATCTCAAAGGTTGTCTTTTCTTAGAATTGAAAGTTTCTCTTTAATTAAAATCGAAATTTATTAGTCTAAGGAAGCACTTTTGGAGGCCAGAGAAAGTTGTTAGAATATGCGACATGACAACTGATTTTAGCTCATTCTGAGTTTATGGATGTCATTTCCCTGTTGTGGAATCTTGTCTGATGCTACAAAACTGTCTTGATCAACAGACTTCACCTTTCGCAAGTCCAAAGAACAGTGTCTAGACACCCTCCATTATTAAAGGAATAATACACGTCATATATATATATATATATATATATATATATATATATATATATATATATATATATATATATATATATATATATATATATATATATGTGTGTGTATATATATATATATATATATATATATATATATATATATATATATATATATATAATAAAGCTTAGAATTGATGATGATGGTTATGGGTCGAGGCAATGCCTTTACAACGGCACCTCTTAATCTTGAGTTATTTTTTAATTGTTCAACTCTTTCATTCTTTTTTCTCTCCACATCATGTGTAAAGTTTCTTTTCTTATTTCATTATGACCTGTAAATAGAAATTTTCCAACTATGTAACTTTCATTCTCTTCATAAGGTTGCTGAAGTCCAATTGCTTTAAAGCGTTCTTCTCTATAAGTACAACAATATAAAAGGAAATGAAATATGTCTTCTACTGTATTATGTCAAAAAGGACAACAGGTGTTTCCATTCTGATGCCGTTTTATTATATTTAGATGTAGAGAGTTGGTTCTGGCTCTAAAGAGAAGTATCGAACAAAAGTATTGTCATAAATTTCTTCATCTTTTATTTCTCTTTCCCACATTTTATATGCTTAAAAAATCACAGTAGATGCACGTGACTTCATAAATAAGCGAATTCCACAGGAAAATGATAGTCAGAAATCCAAGCGCTTTCGTCTTTACTCAGACATTGTCAAGGAGTTAACTCCTTGACAATGTCTGAGTAAAGACGAAAGCGCTTGGATTTCTGACTATCATTTTCCGGTGGAATTCGCTTACATTTTATATATATTCAGTCATTTTATTTTCCAAGTTTTCTTTCCACTTCACTGTGTCCCAGATTCTGGCTTTGTCCTTTATTTCTGTTTTGGACATTCCTTCCAATTTTCTTAAATTGATTTTAATTTCATGCATGTACTTTTCCACTGTTTTCCACCATTTTCTTTCCTTTTCTTTCCTTTTCTTGCATATCTGTAATTATTTTCTTCAGTAACTCTTTCCGTCCATTTATAGCATTATTTACATAGCTTAGCTTTCCACTCATAATTCTGCTTTTCATGGAAGATGCTCCTATCTCCCCTCTTAATGTGGCTACTACTGTACTTCTACATGTTCCTAATATTTTTCTATAAACCCCATTCTCTATTCATTGCAATTTTTCTATTTCTGTGTCTGTTAGATTAACTACATTGGTTCCATATATGACTAATGGTAGAGCTATATTTTTCCAGAATGTTTTACCTTTAAGAACTATGTTACAGCTTTTTTCTATCACGGAATAGGTTAGGTTGGCTAACTTCTGTGCTTTATCCATCATTTCCTTTTTCTGTAGCTTAAACAGATTTCTAGAATCGTTTACCTTTATTCCTAAATATGTTACATTCTCCCTCACTTTTATATTCTCTATCTCTTCTGGTTTTTCCTTCATATTGAAAATAATGATGCTGCTTTTCTCTTTATTATTTATTTCTAGCCCACATTTATTTCCTATATCTATTAAAATCTTTATATTTATTCTTGCATCTTCTATATTTCCCGCTAAAAGTAACCTATCGTTAGCGAAGAAAAGTGTCCCCATCTTTACTAATTCGTTTTCAAATCCTGTCCCTTCCTCCTCCATTTTCTTAATTATTAAATACGTTATCAATTTGTAAAGTGAAGTAGAACCTGTGCACCCTTGCCTAATTCCACTAGTAATTTCCATTTCCTGTTCAACAGAATAGGTCTATTAGTGTGCTATCCCCTTCATATACGTATATTAGCTACTGCCTCTATGATTTTTGGATGTATTTTGAATTGTTTCATGACTTCGATCATAACTTCTCTTTTTACCGAGTCAAAGGCCTTACTGTAATCGATAGCTATTACTATTAATGGTTTTCTATTCCTATAGCTCTCTTCTACACAATATTATAGTGTAAGGATATGGTTTCCTTTTCTTTTCTATCATTTTCGTTCTCGATTTCTTCCAAGATTCAGGCTTTTATTTGATTTCCAGCTCCTTGTAGTAACATCTAACTAATACCTCTATACAGGTTTTGCTCTTCATTAATGCTTTGTAAAGCTCTGGTTTGATTCCATCTGGGCCTGCAGCTTTTTTTGCTTTGAGCTTACTTAGGCAAGCTATGACTTTCCTTGGTTATCAGAGGTTCCTGCATTGGTATTATCTTCCTTTTGCATTCCATCAATAGGTCCATGTGTTCTCTTAGTACTTTTGAAAATCTATAGTCTCCAATTCTTATGATATCATCTACTTCAGCCAATTCATTTTCATATTCCATCCTTTTCTCTTCATTCAAGATTTCCTTTATTTTATTTTCGTGTTTACTGTATATGGTTCTCCAATAATTCACTATTTCGTCTTTGTTTCAGCCTCATTTAGCTTGCTTCCCTGTTCATTATATAAATTTATAGCTGCTTTTTTTTTTTTTTTTTTTTTGCTTATTTCTTAACTTACCAATATTTTCCCAGAGCTCTTTGTTTTTGTTTCTTCTTATTTCTTCTGTTATTTTCTTTTCATAAATTGTTATCTCTTCTTTTATTGATAGCTGCACTTCTTTTTTCACATATATCTTATCTAGACTTTCCTTTATGGCACTGTCTCTCTCATTTCTTTTCTTCCTATTCAGCTCCTTCCTTTCCTTGATACCTTTTCTTATTTCTTCATTGAACCAGGGTTGCTCTTCTACTTTTTCCTCTACTAGCATCTTTCTCCTATATGTTCTCACTAGCTTGTCGTCTGCTACTTCTTTTATTGATAAGTCCATTTCTGAGATTCTGTCTATGTCTTTATCTATTAGGATCTCTTCTAGTTTTTTAATAAAGTCATTTAGGTTACCATCATCTGTTATCGAAGTATTTTACTTCCTCCCATTTACCTTTGTTGAGATTCTTGTTCTGTCCTTTGAATGTCAAGTTAATGGTAATTAGGTTATGGTCCGAGATATCAAATTCATTTTTGTCTTCATCAATTACCATCTCCTCAAAATTTTTGTAGAACTTCTCATTGACTAAAGCAAAATCTATTACACTTTTCATCTGCATCCTCTCCCATGTGTAGACTACAGTGCATCTGTCTTCTCCGTTAAGTAGTATTAGCCTATGTTGTTCATTCATCCATTCTAGTATTATTTCCCCGTTTCTGTCTGTATTCTGGTGGCCTAAGAAACCTATATATGGCCATTAAAATCTCCTAATATTAATAATAATTCTTGGTCATTTATGTTTTTAATAATGCTTTCACATTCCAATTTTATTGCTTTATCTCTATTTTTATCCTCCTCTGTATTTCCTACTGATAAGTATAACAACAAAATATGAATATTATTATTGTATATTTTACATTTAGCATACAATAAATCTTTGCTAATGGTCTCCACTTTGTTCAACTCTGTGTTATCACTGTTTCTATATAGCATCATTAACCCTCCTCCTTTATTGTCTTTCATCTCCCTCATATTTTCCTTTTTATTTATACCTGGTGGTTGGTTTTGGACTTATCGGCGTTGTTGGTGTAGGAGCCCTTGCCGAGCCGAAAGGAGGCCGCCAAAAGAGAGTGTTGAAGGGGCCTGTGGTACGGCTCTCTAGACCAACCCAACCAACTGACTGAGACCGAGTCAGGCCCAGGCGTAATCTCGAAGTCGGCGAAGTTCATCGACCTGACCTGTTTGGACCCGTGATCTGTTTAAAGGCGCAGTCGTATTCGAAGACGGGGTTATCACAAGGTGTCTAGATAATTATGAAGAATACATGACATCAACAAAAGGTTATTTTCGGTATATGCTTTGTTTCGTTATGAGAACGATCGGCCATTAAGTGTGATTACGCAACCGTGGGCCTTCGATTTGAAAACACCATATTTGCGTCATTGGCTTCTTTGTTGTGCAGTCATGATTTCTTGTCGTTCTGTACCGTCTCGTTTTGTTCTTATTTTGCCATTTCTTGCGTACGATCACAGCCCATCGTTACGTAATGCGGCAGGTCATTCTATTTGTTTGATGAAACTCTTCCCATAAGTAGCTAGCCTACTAGTATGGGCTGAAGTTTGGCGCTTGGCTTCTAAACATTATTTATTCAAAATGTCGTATAAAGAAACGGCAGTGCTATATTATTTATGAAAAGTTACTTTGTAAAATGATAACGTCGAATTGTGCATTTATAGATGCCGTTTGCCTATATTAAGAGAGAGAGAGAGAGAGAGAGAGAGTTTACGGATTTTGATTTCCATGACAATGTGTCAAGATGACGTATCATGCAATGCTGGGCGAAGACATTCACACAAGTGTTAAGTCGTCCTACTCTTCCTTTTCCATATTTTAGTTTTACATCAATCGTAACAATTGTATCCAGGCCGGTACCGAGGGGGGGATGTCGGGGTGGTTGAACAGGCCCCCCCTCCCCCCCCAAAAAAAAATACATAGTAATGTATATCTGGAATTCCCAAATTGAAGAAGTATTTTTGAATTTCAGTGCAAACTTTCAACATTATAGATAAAATAAAATTCTGTTGACGAAATACATCTAATCGGGTAGAAGGGCATAGACTGCATACACAATTTTTCTTAATATAACTAAAATAACATTTTTGTTCTGTAACAGCAACTTCATATGTTGTTAGCTAAAGTTGAGTTTTTTGCTTTGTTAAGTTTAACTGAGCTTTTCGAATATTACAAGAATAATTTTTATTTCTACCACATAACTTTATAGTTTCAAATTGAGATCTTGATTTTTTTAAAATGACTTCAAGCGTCTGCGTATTTCTGTAGAATGAAGAAAATGTTTGTGTAGGCAATCTAGATTTCGGGGTAGTACTGAATGTCATTAGCCAATTCAGTGAATGTTTAGTGTGTAAGTATTCAGTGAATGTTTATGTCTTCTGTGAATGTTTAGTGAGTGCTTGGTGAATGTCTTGTGAATGTTAAGTTAGTGAATGTTTAGTATAAAAGTGTTTAGTGCAACACTAAACAGTGAATTACCATCCACTCATCACTCATTAAACATGCACTAAACACTTTTATACTAAACATTCACTAACTTAACATTCACAAGACATTTACCAAGCACTCACTAAACATTCACAGAATACTTACACACTATACATTCACAATTCACTAACATTCACTAAACCCTAAAACACTAAACATTCACTGAATGCTTACACATTAAACATTCCTGAATACGTACTTACACATTAATCATGAACTAAACACTAACATGCACAAGACATTCATTAAACACTTGCTAAATATTCACAGAATACTTACGCACTAAACATTCACTGAATACTTACACAATAAACATTCACTAACATTCACAAAACATTAACTACTATGAGATTCAGAGCCTCTGTAACACGGTTTTTTCGCAATAACTTTTTATCTATGCATTTCATAAATATAACGCTTATTCAGAATACATATTATATCAACACATAAATTTTGAGTGTATTCTGCACTACGTAGGTTGAATAAATTTGGTACTTATAATGTAAAAGTGACCTTTTTTGAAGACGGGCCAACTTACTCAGAGAAAAGGTTTCGAACCACTCGTTACGTAACTTATGACATCATTTCTTCCCTTTTTCTCGATGGATGATTGGCTATACGTAACGAAGGCCAAACCTCTGGGAACAATGACATACAAATTTAAATACAAGCAAAGCAGTACACCTTTATGAACTCTGGAACCTCTCCACTGATAATTGTCATAAAGAACAAACCAACAAAATATGTTAATAAATACAAAAACACTTCGATTATTAGTCTAACTCCCAAAATAAGTTTCCAAAGAAATTACAGTCTACTTTATAGGTCACAATCAGACTGACAAGATGTAGGGAATAGTTGGTAATTACCAAAAACATAGTAGACAAGCTTGATTTGATAAACTGCTATATCCCAATGTCAAGAAGCAATTTTTATTTATTGGCTATCTACCTATTTACTGAAAAAAATAGCCGGTACCGTATATTGGCTTTAAACCCTCACCAATAATTATCGTCAGAATGGTGACTTCATGAGGCTCCACCCACTTTCGCCTCGTTATAATTCAGGATAACACTGAAGGCTACCATGGGCATTGTTGGATTAGAAAATTTAACTTCTGGCTTTAAAAACTAATTTCTCGAGTAGTTGTAAGAAGTGCTAAATGATCCTCAAGGATCCCAGCAGTTGGTCTAAACGTTTAATTCATGTATATTACTGCTATACTGTTGCGGCACTACTGCTACAGTAGTATTACTACGCTAGCACTGATACCCCACCCACATCTATGTATCGTTCCGCCATTCATAAAGTCTTTGGGTTTCAGAGCCGATGGAATTTGTCTGGTGGATGGGCGGGGCAACATTTAGTCAAAAGGTGTTTGTTTACCTTGCTTACGTAATGAATGTTTTTCGACTCTTGGCTCGTAATCATTGGCCATGGCGTCGGCTAGATCATTTTTACTCTATAAAAATTAAAACTCTCGGTTTAGGTTATTTTGATAATGCTGACAAAATTTGTGTGTGGTTGTAAAATATACATATGTCAACTTTCAGCTACATCCGATGCTTTGACAAGGAGCAAAGTCCAAAAAACCGTGTTACAGAGACCCTGAATCTCATAGTAAACCTTAAACACTCAGTAAACATTCAGTGAATACTTAAACACTAAGCATTCACTAAACCCTAAACACTTACTCATTAAACACTAACAGTAAAAAAATTCACTATCACACTAATCCCCTGTTAAAATTGTGTGTTACCAGACCTTTAAAGATGGCCGCAAGGCTCTCATTGCTGTCCTGGTGTGAGACCACAAAACTATGCAGTACTGGTATAGAGACTGGAACTTCAGGTATATAGTACCCCCAATGTTTTGGATCCAATCTTTAGGCACCATTTTTTGGGGGGGCGCTCAGTTATTATGGCGCTCATACTTTTGGTTCACTATGGTTGGGTGCCAAAATTAATTTTGAGGGAAAAATGTTACTAGTTCCCTATATCACTATTGGCAACTCTTAAGATCGCCTTCTAAGAGTGTGAGTGAGCAGAGCGGCCCTCAGTCTTGATCCAGATACAAAGGGAGAATGTAGTCAGAATTTCCCATCCAAGGATGCGTTGTAAACATTTTAAAATAAATGTGCTAAGAATTTGTTCCCAGTTTTATTTCTTATTTTATGATATTGTTTGAGCTATAATTTGAACTTAACAGCATAAAATTTTTTAAAAATATTAGAAATAACACATATAACTTTGTAAGATTACCGTATTTTTTACAACTGTCATAGGGAAAAGAGGCCCCCAAGGGGTGGGAAATATTCACTTAAACTCCCTGTGGAAGGTACATACATTTTTCAGAATTTTTTCTTATACCATGCAAGTATACATATCTTCCTCTTTCCATTGATGAGCTTTTTAAAATTTTTCATTTAAATTGGCCGTCCTTAAATTTAGCCCAGTTATCTGTGCATGGATTACATACATTTTTTCAGAATTTTTTCTTATACCATGCAAGTATACTACTTCCTCTTTCCATGATGAGCTTTTAAAAATTTTTTCATTTCATTTGGCCTGGCCTTCTTAAATTTAGCCCAGTTATCTGTGCATGGATTACCATAAATCAGCCCAGACTGTGAGGGTTAAATGGATTAAATTAAATTAGAACACCATGCAAAACTTTTATTCTGGCCTAAAATATTTATGTAAAAGTTAAATACAATCATAATTAAAATAATTATTTTAATATATTTCATAATTTTTGGCTAAACCATGCAAATACAAAATAGGTTTCCTTTCATGAAAATGGCATACAATTTTCAAAATGTGCTCATCAACTCTCACATACTCAAGAAATTTTTGTTTAAGAGCATGGCCAGCTACCAATTGTTCATAATATGTATCTCGGCTCCTGTGAATTTTTCTCAGCGATTGTTCTATTGTATTGGTTCCACATCTCTGAAGGAAAAAGAGCGGGCTGCCACCATTGGCTCTTCATTGGTCGTCCTGTGTAATAATCTTCAAACCAGTGAAGCAGTGGCTTGTCTTTCTATTTCTGCAAATGGGTTTGGATCAACTACTTTTAAATTTTTTAAGAGAATCAGTATTGTAAAATTCAACTGGTATATTGCATTACATAACTAGGAACTTAGCACTAACGAGCCAGTTCCGATGCTTTTAATATTTACTTTAAAATGTTTTTAAAGGTAAAGAGAAACAAGTACTATAAGAAAGGTAGTTTTGGTGATAAGCATTAATTAGGTACTACTGGCTGGCTTTAAAGTTTTAAGAAAAAATATTTTGGGTGATAAGCATTAACTAGGTACTTTTGACAGCGCCAAATCACTGAATGCCAAAAGCATGAGCACCAAAACAATTGAGAGCAAAAAAGATAGCACAATAAAATCGTCGCCAAAATGGCGGAGCCAAATGGTACCATTCCAACGTGACCACCAGTTATACAATCTTGAAATGCAAGAAAATGAACCATCTCAGGATAAAGACAGTGAAAATGACCTAGACCTGCTGCTTAATTAATCCTCTTTGTGTGCAGACTCTTCGACTGCTTCCATCTATTTCACAACAAGCCCTTATTTTTACCCCAACATTATTGGTCTTATTCAGGTCATCAGTGATCGCAAAAATGTTGTATGACAATCATATGATGATCCTTGTATGTCTCCACTAGTCGCTGATAATCTTTAGTATGTAGTCATAAGTGATAGTGCGATGATCGGACAATAGTTCCGTGATAGTCGCTCGACAGGTCATGGTATTCATAAAAAATTGTAGACGATCTTGCATGATCGTGCAACCATCGTACGATTACAAATTACTTGTCACACGACACTCAACAACTTGTTGTATGATGATCACAGAAATATATCTATATGTGGCTGCCAAGCATTTTCTTGAATTAAGTCTTAGACAATCGCAGGTTTTTGAGGTTGCCGGTGGTCTCTAGTGGTCGCAAGCTCTAGTGGGAATGGGGCTTAACATTATTTACTGTACATGCATTTTTTCCATC
Organism: Macrobrachium nipponense; assembly: GCF_015104395.2. Classification (NCBI taxonomy): domain Eukaryota; kingdom Metazoa; phylum Arthropoda; class Malacostraca; order Decapoda; family Palaemonidae; genus Macrobrachium; species Macrobrachium nipponense. Next base: position 41,439,992 of record NC_061102.1, on the reverse strand, counting down.
AGTCGTGATATATGTAATGATGCATGTTGTTCATCACATCCTTTGACTTTTTACAACCAATTTTGTCATCCAAACACTTGAAAACTCTAATTCATGTAATGTTACTCTCAACACCAATCAAGTGTGTCATCTACATTTTTGAAGTGTATCTTGAAGCCATGACTTTGTTGCATATCCTCCAAACATGAGCTTTCATGATTATCTGTTTCATTGATTTAGACCATTATTGCAGCCTTGCAAATGTTAAATGGCTATGACATTATTAAAGAACACAAAATTTAATTTTGTAAGTGTTTGTTTTCCAATAAGTGTTCCTTATACAAGTTCCTACAAAACAGTGTACATTTTTGCCCTTTCTTAGTTATTGTGATTTGTTAGCTATAACTGGGAACCAATTCCATAAGTCAAATGGAGGGTTATGATAATTGTTATGAATAATATGAAAAAAATTACAATCAGACTTTATCTTTTTTATTTTTAAGTATAAGTTTGGAGACCAAGTATGCCTTGAATATATTTGAATATCCAGAAATATTCCATGTGCATATTTTGAAGAGTTTACTAACTATATTTGCCTTTATAGATATATTGGGAAGCAAATCTGATATTATTGTTCTTTCTTGGGGTGCAGTTTTCCCCAAAAAGTAAATAATGAATCTGCTGTTTATCATTGTGTCAGTACTTAGGTCCCATTGGTGGTGTTACCTAATTTAGCCGTAATTTCTTAGACATCCCCAACTCTCAATATTTAGAAAATTAAATAGAGTCTTTGGATTGAGAAGAACTTGAGTTTTTATCCATTTTGAATTTGGTAATGCTGTTCACTTACAAGTTCTATAAAGCTTTAAATTCTCTTGGTATTACAGTGGTCCCCCCGTATTTGTGGGGGATGTGTACCAGACCCCCCGGTGAATACGTAGTTAGAACCCGCGAATAGTTGGAACCCCTACAAAAACGCTGAAAACAGCCTATTTTGTTAGTTAAAACTCAAGAAAAACCCACTGAAAATTTTTGCACTGGGTTTTTTAATAGTTTTATCACAAAAAGTGCATTTTATGATGAAATTGATAAAAAAAACCAAGAATTTGTGGATATTTCTTGTAGAAAAATACCGCAAATATGCAAATTTTCTGTGAATAATATGGGAAAACGTTCCCGAGAGAAATCCGCGAATATGTGAGTCTGCAAATCTGGAGAACGCGAATATGGGCGGTCCACTGTATATTTTAAACATGTACATGTATACAACACTCAGGCCTGAAAATTAAAGATAACAGTTTATACAGGCAATTTTTATAGTAATATTACTGTACTTGAAAGTTTTCCACAGCCACACTAGTTAGCACTTGTTTTTCTCTGCTTCGAAGGATGATGATAATAATAAAATTAGTGAAAGAACTGAGCATACTATATACGTACATAGTTCTTTAGACTGGGGAAAAGAAGGGGTTTGAGTGGTTGGACAGCATGATGGAAGGAAGGAAATGAGAATGGAGATAAAGAAAAAGGCAAAAAATTTGGTGCAGCGGGGGGGGTGTTGGTGTGAAGGGATGCTGCAAACAATGTTTAGTAATGTCTACAGTGCACCATGTGAGAGGTGTACGGTTGGCACTGCCTTATAATGGGGCCTTTTGAGAATTGCACTAAGTGCTATGGCCTCCACAGATTTTTGTACTTTATTATTAATATTGTTATAATTATTACATAGCTAATATTTGTTTTTTTATTTGTCAGGTATTGGATCGAGATCGTGAAGGTTTATCAAGGATGAAGAAGGTTGTCAAACTTATGCACAATACAGGCCAAGGTAAAATTCTTATTAAAATTTCATCTGTGTATATTAAATTTAAAGCATGTACTATTGTACAATAGTCTTTACCAAATGGTATTGAAGGGCCAAGAAGAATAGCAATTACTGACAGTTTATTGTTTTTATCATATGAAATGATTTTAAGTTAGGCATTAACTTTTTATTCCTAATGTTGTTGTCAAATGTTTATGGATTAATTCTGTGTGATTAAGGGGTCGGTTGCCTGATGCTCCTTCTTCACTGCCTCCTATCAAAGGCATCATCCTCCATCAAACCTCTTCTCTCCATATCTTCCTTCACTTTATCTCACCATCTAATTCTCTGTCTCCCTCTCGATCTTCTTCCTTTAACAGGTTCTTCCCAAGCCCTCTTCACTCTCTCCTCATCATTCATCCTTAACACATGCTCATATTATCTCAGCCTTGACTCTTATCACCTTTGTTATCTTTATTAAACCTGCTCTTCTTATTATTTTATCATTTTCCAATCTCTCAGGCAGTGATATTCCCATAATCCACTTCAGCAGTCTCTTCTCTGTTCTTTCAAGCTTTACTTCCTCTTTTCTTCTTAGAGCCCATGTTTTCGATCCATACATTAACACTGGTCTTATCACTGTGCTGTAGATCTTGAATTTTAGCTTGATTGGTATTTTCTTATCACATACATCTCCAGCTACATCTCTCCACTTCCCCAATGCTTCTTTTATCCTACTGTCCACTTCAGCCTCACATCCTCCCACTTGGCTTAAAGTAGATCCTAAGTACTTTTCCACCTGATTTATACGTAATTAGCCTCTTCTTTCATGTTTAACTATTCTGTCTCTATCGTCCCTACTGCTCACCTAAACCTGTTTTATTCACATTCACCTTTAAGCCATCTCTCTCTTAAAGACTCCTGCCATTCTCTAACCCTTCTCTGTAGGTCCCCCTCATCTTCAGCATTAATCACCAGATCATCTGCATACAACAACTGCCAGAGCAATTCATTCCTGATCTCTTCACTCAACACATCCATGACCAGTACAAACAAAAATGAGCTTAATGCTGACCCCTGGTGTAATCCAACACTAATTTCAAAGTTTTCTGTTTCCCCAACTGCTGTTATTACTTTTGTGTTCATTCTTTGATATATCTCTACCAGCCTAAGCAACTTTTCTAGGACTTTCCTCTTCCTCAGACACCAAAACATCACTTCTCTTGCGATTCTATCGTATGCTATATCTAGGTCTATAAATGCACAATAAAGCTTTTGGATCCCTCTAGCCTCTTTTCCTACAACTGTCTTACTATGAAGATGTTATCCACCGTCCCTTTCCTCATGAATCCATACTGCTGTTTCCCAATCTTTACAATCTCTCTTAATCTCAGTATCCTCTCTAAAACTTTTAATCCGTGCTCTGTTGGTTTAATTCTCCTATTGTTACCACAATCCATGACATCTCCCTTCTGCTTCTATATATATGTATACCCTTGGCATTTCTTCCTCTTCCCTATAGCTTTTAATAAATCCAGCATCCATTTCTCCCCCTCTGTACCTTGTAGTCTGATCATTTCGATTTGGAACTCCGATGGGCTTGGTCCTTTACCATTCTTCATTTTACTTAATGCTCTCTTCACTTCTCTATCCTGTGTCTCTATCACTGGTCCCTCCACCCTCTGTGCTTCACCCATCTCCTGTCTCTCATTTTCAGTATTTAAAAGTTGTTCAAAATGCTCTCTCCATCTCTTCTTAATGTCTTTATCCCTATACAGTATGTTTCCATCTCTATCCTTGATGACACCCAATTTACCCAAATCCTGTCCCTGCCTTTTCTTCAAGTTTGAATTCTTATAGATATCCTTTTCTATTTCTCTTGTTCCAAGTCTTTCATTCAACTGCTTTGCCACCCTTCCAATAGCCATACCTACCCTCCTTCATGGATCTCTTTCCTCGTCTCTGTACTGTTCCTCTGCACCCTGTGCATGCCTTACTTTCCAGTCCTTAAATGCTTTTGATTTTCTTTAACAGGCAGTCCCTGGTTATCGGCGGGGGTTCTGTTTTCGGAGGGGTGCTGCTTGTTGAAAACTGGCATTAACCAAAACTTCGTGATTTATTGCGCCACAATGGCGCTTATGGTGCCAAATAAGTGCCATTATGGCGCCATAACTCACTGTTGGCACCTTATGGTGCGTCATGAGGCTCCATATGATGTGCCATAAGGCTCCTTATGGCGCCGATAACTGGAACTCAGTCCGTTATGGCACCATAAATCACTGATTTTATGACACTAGACAAGCGGCATAAAACCGGATTGCCAGCAATCAAGTTCGCTGATAACCGGGGACTGCCTGTAATTGATTCTTGCACCTCTCCATTCCACCACCACTTTTCTCTTCGACACTCCATATCCACTGCTTTTTCCCACTAGTTCCTCTGCTTCCCCCACACACATTTTCTCATGTCTGCCCAGATGTTTTCGACTCTGTTACCCTGTCGAACTTCTATGTTCCCCCTTTCCTGCCATCCTGCCCCCACAGTTCTCCTAAATTGCTTTGTCTTTTCTCCTTTAAGTTTCCAAATCTTAATTCTAGGTCTCCTCTTTCTCTTTTTGGGTTTTCTCTCTCTCATTTCCAAATTCATCACCACGAACCTATGTTGTTTAACACATGCTTCTCCCAAGATCACTTTGCAGTTCGTCGCATTGTTTTTGTCGGCTCCTCTAACCAGTATGTAATGTATTTGGTTTTGCACTCCTCCACTTTCATACGTTATCAAGTATTTATTCAACTTCTAAAACCATGTGTTCATACATGCCAATTCAAAACTCTGAGCCATCTCCAATATATAATCCCCATCCTCATTTCTAATTCCAAACCCATGGCCTCCATGTTCATCCTCATACCCATCTCTTCTTTTTCCCACCCTGCCATGTGTATCAGCTCCTGTTATTAGCTTTTCCTCCCTCACTGTTCTAATGACAGTCTCAAACTCTTGTCTAAACAATTCTTTCTCTTGCTGTTTAAAATGTTCAAATGGCTATTGTTAATGTTTTGTCGTCTGATTGTTGGGGTATGTTAAAACATTCTAGGTGAAAGTAAATTTGCTCTAACACATCAGGCCTCTTAACACAAGAATTAATCCAGAATGTTTGTAAAAGTGTACCATTTAACGTATTGCCTAACTACACAATACATATTCATTTTACTCTAATTTTATATGTGGTGTATGTCTAATTTTATATGTAGTGTATTTCTAATTTTATATATAGTGTATGAATACATCATCCAATTAGTAAATGTGTTGTTACATAATTTTCAGGAACTTTTTCACTCAAACAATATTTTAACCTGCATATTAAATACATATATACTACCTGATTTGAATTTTTTTCAGTTTAAATGTTATCATTTGATACTGGATATGTGTGTGAATACTACAGCACAGTCTATAAAATTATAACTGTAGTTTTTCACAAAAAAACTAGGTTTCACATACTATTTTATTAGTAAAATAATTGTCAGTGGATACGCTGGATTATTAACGTGTAAATTTTTTATGTTTGCTTTCGTTGCAGGATATGTTGGCTCAGAGAATGATATGAGTGATGCTCTGCGAAGGCTTGGTGAGATAGGTGGTCGACCAGAGGACAAAGCATTGAGTGAGGCTTTTCACAAATTTGCTGTTGTAATTCGGGAACATTCTCAGTTGCTACAACAGCTGGTAATTACACACTTTGGTTACTCACAATTTTGGAAGTTGAATACATACTGGCAGTCCTCGGTTAGCGGCCGACTCTGATAACGACAAACCGGTGGTTTTCGCTTATCAGCACCCCGCCGAGAACAGACCCCCCCCCCCCCCCCCCCCCCCCCCTCTTCTAACCGGGGACTGCCTGTAGTGTGTATGCATGTATACCGTATGTGCTTAGTGTATTTACTGAAGTTTGTGTAATATGAGCTTTCATTTTTCAGTTCATTACCAGGTTTATATGATCATCCCTTGTACTTAAGTTAAGTATATCTTAGTTTAACCAGACCACTGAGCTGATTAACAGCTCTCCTAGGGCTGGCCCGAAGGATTAGATATTTTTACGTGGCTAGGAACCTATTGGTTACCTAGCAACGGGACCTACAGTTTATTGTGGGATCCGAAGCACACTATATCGAGAAATGAATTTCTGGGCTCAGCTCGTGTCGCTGCGCGAAATATCCTTTAATCTATTATTTCTAGGGTAAATGTACTAACACATACCAGAGAATAAATAAAATAAAGAAAAAGGTCAGTATAACTGACTCGCTCACATCCGGAGGGTGTCGGTATGAACACTAGGCGAGTGAGACCACTACCACGAGCCAAATGCCAATAGAAAACTCCCACTACAAAATCCCTCCAAGAGGGGAGCCGACCCACAGAGTGAGCAGCTCGTACTACTACTACTCCATCCCATGCTGCCGACTGCTGCGCCTCTGGTGGACATCCTTTCAAGTTAGCGCACACGAGTCGGTTGTGATATTTTTCTCTCTGTGTTTTTTGTGCCCTTTCATTGGATTTTCTATTATGGAGCGTTGCAGCATATCCCGCAGCAGCTCTAAGTTAAGTACTCAGTATTTACGGTTAGTTGGTTTTTTTCCGGCCCTGGAGACAGTATTTGCCGTTTTTTTAGGTATAAATACGAACCATCGGGGTCGGAAGGCATTGGCAGCATGGTTCTGTGCCTCGTGATGGGTTCGTTCTTGGTCTCCCATACCTAGAACATCCCCTTATTTATCTTCGCTCTTTATGATTTATCCGTTTACTTAGGGTACGGTCCTACTCAGGTTTGTCATGCATGCATGTATTTTACCTTACGTAGGCTTCTTCTATCCAGACCCTAGTCCAGGTTCTTAGTATCGGCCTCTGACTAGCTTTGAGTGGTAGACTTGCCTTGGGTTAGTCGTACACTCCTGGATTTTTTCTCCTGCTATATTGTTTTGTTTCTTTCTTTCATTTATTTAATTATATAACTGTGTATTTTATTATTGTTAGGTTAGTTAGGCGTCTGGCTTAGCCTAGGTCCTGGCTCTTGAGCCATACTACCGCTCATCAGTTCGGTTGCTTCCCTATAGCATCTCTCTGATCAGTTGGTTCGGCCCAGTGGGCTTATTTGCCTCCGCTTTTCAGTTCAGTATGCTTCCCGATAGCATTTCTCCCGATCAGTGGTTGTCCTAGGCTTAGTTGTCGTATTTGGTCTTACCGCCTCGTGGTCTTCTTGTGATCACGGGCCAGCCAGACGCCTGTCCAGTCATTCTTCCCCCCCCACCCCCCTCGCTCTTCCATAGAGTCGGGCGGGGTCGGGTCGGTCTGCCCATGCTCGCTCCTCATACCCGAGCCTGCCTCCCTCTCCTCCCCTCAGGCGGAGGGGCTAGGGAGTCGGGACAGACCAGACTGGTCTCGACCTCTCCGGCTTCTCGTCCGGCCGTTGGTACGGAGTGGGGGGTACTGGCCTTGCCCACCCTCCGCGCTACCTTGTCGCTCCGGGCTAGCTTGAGCCTGTATGTCTTCTGCTCTTTCCATCTTACTAGGGCTCCTTCCTGATCGGAGTCCTGGTACCAGCGGAAAGTTGTTAGTCCACCCAGTAGGGTGGACCGGAGCATACAGTGGGTCTCTACTAACCTTACCGTTTTGCTGAGTTAACTACACTCCGCTACGCACTGGACTTAGTCCGGTTTGCTGTGTGTTAGGTTTAAGTTATCTTTAAGTTTATCTTAAGAACCTTAAACCATCCCCCTCCCTTACATATCTTACCGGATCTCTCCGGGATTATAGCCTATTCAGGCGATGCAGGGAGGGGTTATCGCCCAAATTTTTTCCGAGCTCCGGCATGCATCGGAGCTCTTCTGTCCTTTAGTCTGTAAGTGATGTTTTTTAAGATACTCATGTGGTCTCCCCACTTACAGGCCACCAACTGTGAGCATCGGGATGTTCGCCACACTTCAGGATTGTGGACACGAAGTTTGCCGGTCCCCATGCTCCATGCGCTACTCCGCTCGGGGACATCCAGGTCTGGTACCATGAGACGTGTACCATATGTTACGATCTGGTGAGCCAGCTTTTGGAAGGGGTAAGTTTTACATCTCCAGTAGCTGCT
>NC_061102.1:41427594-41431576 GCF_015104395.2 Macrobrachium nipponense | reverse complement strand
CTTTGAAAAAGATATTTCAATTTGGATTTAACATAGACTTGACGGATTCCTACTTCTCGTCTATTCCTAAGGCATGTGCTAGGCTTAGGCCTTCTGTAAGGCCTACGTCAGTTTCATGGTTCTTAAACGATGTTCTAAAAACTGGCTTCCGAAACCGATAATGACACATGCTCGTTTTATAATGCTCTTAAGAAAAACCCTATTCTTATTAAGCTTAGCTTCAGGAGCAAGAATTTCAGAACTGTCGGCTCTATCCAGAGGACCCGGATCATATTCAGTTCCTTCCCACAGGAGAAGTCCTACTTTCTCCGGAACGTAGCTTTTAGCAAAGAATGAAGATCCTTTGATGAGGTGGGAACCTTGGAAGGTACTACCCCTTCCACAAGATGTATCTCTTTGCCCAGTTACAACCTTACGAGCCTTTCTGTCTAGGACCTCCTCATCTTCGTCGGGTCCCCTCTTTAGGAGGGAAAAAGGTGGAACTTTATCCATTAAAGGCATCAGGCAACAAATCCTGTACTTTATTAAGCAAGCCAATCCTGACTCTTTCCGAAAGCACATGATGTCAGGGCAGTAGCCACCTCAATTAATTATTTCCAACATATGAACTTCGATGAGTTGAAAAAGTGTATACTGGATGGAAATCGCCGACAGTGTTCAAACGTCACTACCTTAAGTCCTTGGAAGCTCTGAAATTCCCAGCAGTAGCAGCGGGTAACATAGTTTCCCCTGACTCTAGCTAGTTTGTAGTAGAAGATTCAGTCCTCCTTTCTACCTGCCTCACCAAAAGTTCGTCTATTCCTACCTGGTTCATTTGCATTCACCTTGTGTCTTAGCTGCTTTTTTGTGAATAGTGTAGTGGGTGCCCTTATTGTCTGGTTTAGGGACACTCACAAAATGATTATAAACATTGATCTCATGGATGTTGTTTCCCTTATTTTTATGCTAGGGGATACATCATATTATAATGATTACGGGTTTTGTATATTAAGTCATATACATTCCTTTATATATTATTATTGTTGATTGTTTTTATTAATTGCTATTATACTTTTGATACATGCTGTTACACAGATAACATTGATACATGTAAATAATTTTACCTGTACATATGTAATTACCTTATGTTAACAAACATGATTAGATTTAAGGGTAATTTAAGCATATTTCTATTTTTATACCCCTGTGTATATGTATCTTTTAGCAATTATTAGTCTATTCTTATATATTTTATCTTTTATTTGAGACCTATTCTGATTTATTTTATTTTTATTCTCATTTTATTACTTTTGTTTACAATCTTGTGCTATTTCTCTGGTACGATTTCGCGCAGCGACACGAGCTGAGCCCAGAAAAGGGATTTTGACGTAAAGGAAAAAATCTATTTCTGGGCGATTGGCTCGTGTCGCCAGCGAATTCCCCACCCTACCCATCCTCTCGCCCAAGATTGTCTGCTAAACTTCAGGATTGGCCACCAGAGGCGCAGCAGTCGGCAGCATGGGATGGAGTAGTAGTAGTACGAGCTGCTCACTCTGTGGGTCGGCTCCCCTCTTGGAGGGATTTTGTAGTGGGAGTTTTCTATTGGCATTTGGCTCGTGGTAGTGGTCTCACTCGCCTAGTGTTCATACCGACACCCTCCTGGAGGGTGAGCGAGTCAGTTATACTGACCTTTTTCTTTATTTTATTTATTCTCTGGTATGTGTTAGTACATTTACCCTAGAAATAATAGATTAAAGGATATTTCGCTGGCGACACGAGCCAATCGCCCAGAAATAGATTTTTCCTTACGTCAAAATCCCTTTTCTATCACCAGAAATAAATTCCTCTGATTCCGCGTTGGCAGAGCAGGGAATCGAACTTCGGACCACCGGACTGGCAGCCGAGTTCGAAAACCACTCATCCAGCGAGGAACTATCCCTTGTACTAATGACACATTTTTCACTGGTGGCTTAATCCATTTTCATTCACCACTAATGTATTGCTATATATTTTGTCTCTTTGGAAGTACATAATTATTATATTTACATAACTAGGGTCCTTGTATAATTGTTTTTAAAAATATATGCTGTTGTGAATATTGCTATTCAAAATTTTTATTAATCTTACTTTTAAATATTTTAATATTAAAACTAATTATAGGTAGGCTAACGTCTTTATTATTCCATTTTTGCAAATAGGTATTCATATTTAACAAGCCTCAAGGGTCCTTAATGTGTAAGCAAGCTTCTTCAAAGAGCAATGAAATTAAGTTTAGGTGGCAGACAATAGATATCAAAAGAAATAATAAATATATTCACCAGTGTAACTTTGGCAATTAAAACTGATAGGATTACTTGTAAAAATTTTCTTTAAGGGAATGAAAGACCACTGGACAATGTAACATTGTGATGCCACAACAGAATGAGAGACTAGATTGCACTAATTCTACAGCATGTATGTAGGCTTCATTACTGAAGGTGATCACAAAAATGTCATATTGAAATATGTAGAGTGCATATAGTATATGGAATGTTGCCCAATGATGGTTTACATGATAATTATGTACTATTGTTAAAGTGAAACGAACACTACCACTTGCAGCAATTTCTTATGTAAAAGAAAAACTAGTGTTCGAAGCTGGTGACACCCAAAGAATGGTAGGATAAACTCTAAAGCATGTGGCATTGACACTGTTATATTTGTAAATGTAGGAAGCTTGAGATTTGTTTTTTCAAGTGTGCAAGTAGATCCCTCAAACTTGAAGGTAACACCAAAAATGTTAAATATTGCATAATTCAGCAGTAACTTTATTAATGTCCATGCTCCATGGATTATAGTATGATTACTGGGTGTGATTGGGCAATCAGTAAAAGCATTATTTCACTTGAGCTCAGACTTACTGTATTAGGTTAACAGTAACTTCATTGAACGTTTAGGGATCAGATAAATACTACAGAAGTTGCATTATTTTCAAATGCCAACTTCCTTTGTAAACCAAACATCATGTTACTAATAAAGACAAAAACAGCAAAAAGAATCTGGACCAAGTTGAAAGCTTCTCTTAAATATGAACAAGGCTGGATTTTTATGTATAGGTATTGATAACGTTGTCTTAGATGTAATTACTAAGACCTAAAAGTGCTCCACAACTGGTGAATTGTTTCTTTTGAGTGCTGGGTGTCAGGTAACAGTCTCAGTTCAAGATGGCTATAAAAAAAGTCTTAAAGATAAACGTTTTTAGTAATTGGCTTGCACTTATCCAGGTTCAGAATTGCATAATTTTCACTAATTTATAAAAAACGCTATCTAGGAGAAAGTACCTTGGGCATCTTTTATAAGTCCTCATTGACATTGTCTGTGTATTGGTATTGCAATCTGAAACCATGTTTTTCATGATACTGCAGTTGACTAGGTTGTCTTAAAATCTTTTTCATGCCCTCTGACTAAAAAGTCAGTACTTTAGTCTGATTACTGTTGGAATGATAAACCCACCTTTAGAATGAAAAAATCTTAAAAGCATCAAATAAGCAGAAGGGAGAATCCTCATTCACTTTTTGTGTGCTGTAACAGTGCCAGAAACCTTTTTGTTAAGGAGCTGCTTTTGTTAAAAATTTAATGTCATTCTCTTGCTGATCTTTGTTCACATGACAGTTAAATGTCTTATCTTGGATTAAGTGCATCCTCAACTTATGGCGGGAGATCTGTTTCAGCACCACGCTGTAAGTTGATTTCTGCCATACCTCGGTTTTTTTGCTGTTAATGGTGCTTTAACATGCTCAAAGCACCATAACTCGAGTTATGGCGCCGTAACTTGATGTTGCATCAATTTACAGCGCCGTAAGCACCGTTACTTGATGCTCAACACACTTACACTGCTGTAAAGCATAGTTAACAGCACTGAAAAAGGACCATAAGATCAAATTACTGTAAGTCGGTGGCGCTGTAAGTCAAGTATTTAGGAACTGTGACATCCAATGCAGTTTCATCTCTTGATTTTCCCTTG
>NC_061102.1:41282594-41422594 GCF_015104395.2 Macrobrachium nipponense | reverse complement strand
TTGATTTTTTTCCTTTTATTCAAGGTAATGGATGTTCTAATGTATTATTATTGTCGTATTACACTGTGAAATGTTTTTAATACTGGTATTTACATACATAGTTACCTCAACAAGGCTGTCATTATTATTACCCAAATGTAAAGCCTGGATTCCTGTACCGATATGCCAAAATAATAAAGATTCACTTTTTGTTACCGTTAGATAAGTCGACCCCCTAATTTTGGCATGATTTTTTGGGGCTAAAGGGTCAACTTATACGCCGAAATATACGGTATATATATATATATATATATATATATATATATATATATATATATATATATATATATATATATATACATATATATATATATATACACAATATATATATATACATATATATATATATATACATATATATTTATATCTATATATATATATATATATATATATATACCATATATATATCCTATATATATATCTTATATATCTATAGATATCTCTATATCTATCTCTATATATGTATATCTATATGTATATTTATATATATATATCATATCCTATATCTATGTATATAATAATATCTCTCTCCTAATTTATCCTATATCTCTTCTTATCTATCTCTCTCTGTATATATATATATACTATATATATATATATCTATATATATATATATATATCTTAAATACATACATATACATAATATATAGTATATAATATTTATGCAGTCAACTGTATATCTTAAATGTCCAATATTTTCCCAAAATTTTATGTGTTTCAGTGTAATTTTGTATAATGATTACCCCACAGGTGTTGTTAGATATTTTCATCATTGTGCTTGTTGTAAGCAGTAAACATTTTTTTATTTAGGATAACCATTGTATTTATTTAATACTTTTGATTTGCCATTCGGTAGATGGTTTCATAGACATGGTATATAAATTCCAATCTACATGTACATAGTCTGAACATCTAAATATTATTGTATATTGCCTCTGATTTTTGTCAGTATAGTGTGCATATATACTTGAAGTATATGTAGATTAGGAAGGAATTGTAAGCATTTCTCAAGTTACTTCACCTGTAACAAACTTTTGTTTGTGAATTTATTTCAGCAGTTCTAAAAATTTCAAAAATTGCCAGAGTTTTAAAGCATGAAATGCACTTAATCCATGTCTTCTTTATTGAAAAATAGTTTGCTGAATACACTTGCCAGTACATACGTATAAGTGAAGTAAGAGTTGTTGAGGGATAAGAAAAGATATGGTGTTGTTTAACAAGAGGAGAAATAGTTTGATCATGGAAAGATAAATTTACAATGTGAAAGGTTGATAACTCAGAAATTCTTAAACTGACATGTTGATGGAATACAGTAGTACTGGAAAGAAATTGTTTTAATGGCATGTTCAGGCTAGCATAATTTATTTAGGATAGAAGTGAGAAATGCTTTCAGTACCATATTTAGCGGGATAATGATTTATGTATAGTAGAAGTATCATATGATGAAGCTGCTTATAAGGTTTCTCCTCAGGTTTATGAAATGGCCTCAGTTGTAAAAGTTCTTGCCTTGAGATATTATTAGAAATTTTACATTTAATGATCATTTAATGATGACTGTTGATTTCTTTATGGGACCCCCATTTTATCTCGAAAAGTAGACTGTTTGAAAACATTCAATGGTGTACATTCAATGTTGATTTTATGTTACTAAGCTTTTTTCCCCATTTTATTTTTCAGTACCTCATAAAGGTGAATGAAATCAAGACCAAGAAAGGTGTAGAATTTTTGCAGAAACTTGTGGAATATTATCATGCATATTGCAAGTAAGTTTTGAGTGTCAACTTGTAAGTTTATCAGCAGTATAGACCCCTCACCTTATGCATTTGCAGTGAACTTTCTATGAACTCTGAAAATGTGGTAACATTTTTTCTGGGTTAATTTTTTCTGCATTTGAATAGTGCTTGTTTTTTAATAGAGTATGTAGTTGTCATATATATATGTACATATGTATTATATACAGTGGGGCCTCGATAATCGTGGGGGTTGGGGCCCACAACCAACCATCATAAGCAAATATCCACGTTATCACACCTCAAAAATCCCTAAGCTATACCCACCCCAACTGCTTACTTCAATAGTTAAAACACCAAAGATGTCCTACCTATTAAAACTCTTATAGGCTAACTGCCTATTTTATTACTAATTTAAACACCTAATATGCCTTTAACTATCATATGGGTACTTACTATTGATTGGGCCATACTATCCTATGTAGGTTGAAGATACACGTACTTACTGCAACTTAACATTTTAAAACTTTCAATGGCTGCCACTGTTAGTAGCAGTAGAAGGGTATTGTCATTGAAACGTCTCCCTTGCTTATTTTATGCCTCCTTTGTTTGTGTGTGTGTTCAAGTTATATGTCTATAATGTCACAAATCTTTTATAAATTCTTTCTTATCTTCAATTTCCCCTTCATCAGATCAGCAAAAGAAGTATATTAGCTAACAATTCCTCTTTATTTTCATGATTTGGTTGCTCTACAAAACTAAAAATACATACTATATCTATTTCGTGAATGAACATATTTATGATAAAAATATAATCATGATTTATTGTAATGATTACAGCACCCAACTATAATATTAATGTATAAACAGCAAAATGCAGTAATAAAAATCTATTTTTGTCTTTTGTTTACAGTTAGAATCAGCTGATGAGAGAGAGAGAGAGAGAGAGAGAGAGAGAGAGAGAGAGAGAGAGAGAGAGAGAGAGAGAGGGGTGGGGGCAGCTGTGATTTTGTGGGCTTTTAATTTAGCATTGTATCAATATTTTGCTATTTACATTCATATTAGTATCTGAAAATTAGTAAATAATTTTTATCATAAAAATGTATTTAGTCCAGAAAATAAGATGAAAATACAATAAATAGTGAATCTTGCTCTTATGAAAAAATTCGTGATTTTGTTAATTTTCTGGGATATAGTACCTACTATTTGGGAGCCACAAAAAAGTAAGCAAAGTGTTTTATGCTAGACTTTAGAGCATAAGTCTGTAAAATACGTGGGTAGTTTGTAGAATGGTGTAACCACTATCACGCTGTGTAAAAATAATACGTACGTACGAACGAGACTATAGGTTGTGACATCACGGTGATCTTACGTATTTTTTTCTTTAACGAATATATATTTATGATAATTATTCCTTGAAGAGGCTATTTATTATGAAGATATGCCATTAATATATAAGATGGGCATTTTATTATGAAGATATGCCAATAAAATACATATAAGGTAAAAATGGTTTTATTATGTTGACGCTTTGTTGCCGATTGCAAACAGTACATAATCTATGACAATTATCGTTAGTTGACTGCATTGTTCGGGAAGTTAATTAAGTTCTTCCAAAATAATAATCAAGTTCGAATTGAAAATTAATGTTTTCGTAAGTGTTATTACTACCGTAATTATGCTACTACTATAACATTTCTAAAAGGTTAACTAATGATAAAGGTCGCCGCGAACAAATGTAACTCAATGTTTACATTTTGTTGCTGGTCACTCCAAGTATAAGTTGATGGCAATGATGTGGAATTATTCCATGAATAGGCTATTTATTATGAAGATATGCCAATAATATATAAGGTGAGAATGGTTTTATTACGTTTATTGTCAGTTAATATCATAATGTGAATCTGTTCATGCATGTTGGTGGTTATCGGACCACGGATGAGGCTTAGCCTACCACGGACAAGCCTGCGATGCTGCGATTCATGCCAGCGATATAGACTGAGAAGTGGTCCAAGGAAAAACCCGTGGTTAACTAATCCCGCAACTGCTGATCCGTGACTAAGCGAGGCCCCACTGTAGGGATGTTTTTTGTTTTCATAAATGAAGTGCGCATAGAGATTTTGAAGTTTTTCCTTGGTAATAGAACATAATAAAAATTTAAATAATTCTATAAATCTAGAAGAAGTATTATTCAGACTGATTAATCCCACTTTCTTCACTTAGTATCATAAGAACGTACTTTAATTTGTCGAAGCTGTGTGGTATTTTTTAAAATGATTCCTCCCACACAGATATTTTGAGGAAGGTATGAAAACATGGGCACATTTTGGAACGTACGTAAGCGAACTCAGTGAAAAACTGAGAGATGTACGTCACAGGCAAGAAGAGGAGCGTCGTCATCTACTAGCTACTCGCAAGATTATCAGTAACTCCCTCTCTGCAGAGGCAAAAACAGAGGTAAGCTGTTTGGGTATATTCTTTTTATATTAAAGGCATCTTTGATGTCAACCTTAAAATATGACCATTTTGGTACCAAAGAATGGAACCTTAGTAGCAGTGATTACTTCCTTTTGTATCTGATAAAACTTACTGGGCAAGTAATTATATGAAAAAGAAATAGATCTAAACTGTATTTTGAGTTTTTCAGTAAAAATAATGAGTACAGATACCAAGCAAAGCAACATTATTTTGAAAGGTATTATGTTCTCTTGACATGATTTTTTCTATTATTTTTAACTGGTTTCCAGCTGGCACCAGAAGATTTATCTTACTGCTAAGACTGAAAGTTTGTTAGCTATGAAAATACAAATTGATAAAAAAAATATAATTTTGATGATTTTAAAAGATATCACTCAGTTAACTGAACTTGCACTTCAGTTAACTTCATGTTTTTGAAGGCTTTGAAAAGAATTGTTCCACCTCTTAAGAACATTAATCCATTGAGGATCTTCTATTAATGATTTGTTCATTGTTTGAGCTGGGCATTAAAAAAACATGAATTCATTTAACTTTGGAATGATGTGGAGCTTGAGTTAGAATCACCTTATTTTTTAGGATTGATGTACAAAGCAGTGACACTTCAAGGCCCATTTCAAATGTTATCCAAGAAGTTGGCTAACTTTATTTTTTTAATTGTGCTTGCAGGGTGATTTAAAAATAACTTATGCTCATTAAGAGAAAAGATTATAAAAATAAGAGCCTGAGAATACTAGCTTGTATGTGATAGTGTAGGATTATAAATAAATTGGAATATACTATAAAGGTATCTGGTTTTCATGGATTTATTGGTAAGATTGGACTATGCCTTTGCGTTGTGTTCTTTTACCACCAAGTTTCAGCCCAACCCTTCTTCATTCTTTTGCTGCTTGCTTTCCTTTGATGCTATATGAAAAGAGGGAGAGAGCAATACTGATTTTGTTTCAGAGAGAGCTACAGTACGTATTGCCATATTTTAGCTATCAATCAACTTTGACACTGAATCAAGTTTCATCCCTCCAAAGAAGTGAAACTGAAGTGCTTTCTCTTCTGCTTTGGTCACTTATGAATCTTTAAATAAAATATTTTGGTTAGTGTTCTTTTAGCCTACAATTAAGTTTTCATCAGTGACTACAGCAGTAAAACTATGAAAAAACTCAATGGAAACCCTTTAATTTAATAGTTTAATAATAGTTTAATTAGAAATATTTCATATTTATGACTCAAGGGCTGTATGTTTTCTTTACCCCACAGAGCTTTCAAGGGATTTTTATGCAGAAGATTAATTTAATACATTATGACTTTATTGTCATCTTTTTTGTGATTTCCCAGTTGTAATAAGTTTCTGCTTCTAGCTTTCGGGTGTTGCAACACATGGGTACTCCTTACATCGTCAAACTGGCAACAAAATTCATGGCACAAACAAGAGTGGCTATTTGTACAAGAAGTCTGAAGGTATGTTTCTAATTCCTGTCTTGATATATTTTTTGGTTAAAGTCTACTCCAGTTTCTCATGCTATTTTGTTGTATCTTTCAAGAAAGATAACTTATCTTTATTAACTTTTTGTGGAAATTTATAGGATATGAATATTTAAATCATTTAACCATCCTTCTTACTAACTGTTTTTTTGGTGGAATTGCAACTTGTAAGTGTTTTCTTAAAAATTTCAGCAGCTTTAGCTTTTACAACTTATTTAATGAATGGTTGATCCAAATAGGTAAAGATATCAGTAAAAAGTCAAGTGTAGGACAGCACAGAAACTTCATTGGAAATTAAATTACTGAAAGTACCCTAAGAAGCATACAAGTACATTATGTCAGCAGGCAAACAAAATAATGAGTCAGTACATCAATGTCAACTGTTTGTTTTAAGTATGGTGTTTGGGCCCTACTTTAGTCACGTCTTTGTCTCTGTATGTTTTTATGATTAATTTTAATACTCTATGTTGTTAATATATAAGAAAAATTACTCTTTGTAGCTGTGAAGGGTAAAGTATTCAAACATAAGTTCTTCAGATGAATAAAGAAGGAAAATAGAAATGTGTCTTATGTGAATTCACACCATAATTTGTAAACTTTGAACTGAAAACATAAGCAACTTAGTTGTATGTAATAAACCTTCACAAACAAAACTTTCTGATTTATTAATAAAGGAAGAAATCATAAACTAAAAAGTTAGGAGGAGAGCAGGACAAGTTGGTTAAATGAAACAGCGAGAGGAGACACAGGATGCAAAATATATTTCAGTGAAATTATATTTCAGTTGTATCCTATTATTTCAGGTAAAATGCGTAAGGTATGGCAGAAGAGGCGATGTGAAGTTAGGGAAAGTGTTTTGTACATTCACCATTCGGATGAAACCAAGCAGCCTGTTACTGTACCATTGCTAACTTGTCAAGTCAGAGCCAGTATGGATGATGGCAAATGTTTTGATTTAGTATCATGTAAGTATACAATATTATTTAGAAAGCTGGTGTCTATGTAAAATCATTCTTTTTCATTATTGCTCTTAGGTGTGTTTAATTTTATTTTTAAGCTAGAATACTGAGTACGTAGCTTGATTTGTCCAGTTCAAGATGCATTGAGATATTATCCTGTTTACTGATTCCATTCACACACTAATTGCTACAAGTGAATTAGCCTATCTTTCATAAACCAACATCTTTTATAATTTGCCCATTGTTTTGTGAAAATAGTTGATTATTCTTCCTTTCTTACAGATAACAGAACATATCATCTCATGGGAGAGGATGAAAAAGAAACAGCTGCTTGGATGTCTGTCCTCCTCAACAGTAAAGAAGGTATACTTATATTTTTGTGCTTTGTATTTTTAAATGAAACATTCTGGAGGGTGTTTTGTGAGTGAATACTGCAGTTCATAATGAATAACATGTTAAGATTTTAAATCATTATTATGTGTTAAGATTCATAATTTTTAGCTTCTCACCATTGTGGTTATTGTGTGCTTCACTATGCCATAGGGTTCAGGGCTGCATCTTTTGAAATCTGTAGTTTAAAATTTACTTGTTCTACCCGTAGAGACATTTTGAAGACAAGGCATTCTGAAGTACTAGTTTGTATATATGGAACAAAATTTATCACTTTTGATATGAGTAACAGCCATTGTGCCAGAGTTTAGTTGAAAATTTTCTTCAACTTTATTAAGTCCAGATTTTACATTTCAGGGGCATTACAGAAAGCACTTTGTGATGATAATCCAGGACCATCACCAGCAGATTCTGGTTTTAGAGAATTGCAGCAAAGAATTATATCATATGTACGCGGGCTTCCTGGTAATAACCTTTGTTGTGACTGTGGAGGCACTAATGGTAAGTTGATTTATTAATTTGAAATGCAGTAGAAAGTTTAGTAACATTTAAGTCTTGAAGTGCAGATTTGCTATTGTTTGCTTACTTGGTTGTCCTTCAGCTTTTAAGCATCCAGTAACCTAAGAGTTCTGCCTACAGGTGGCAACTTTTTTTTATTGATTTAGTTATTTTAGTAAATTTTTAGTTGTTCTGTTACAGCCAGTAGATTTAGCATTACTTTGTTTATTCTGTCATGAAGACTTATGTAGAGATGTTAATTAGATTACAAAGGAACTACACTAGTAATTTGTTTTACCATGAAGGTTGAGGTATGGTCACAGCTGACAACTTGTTGGAGAACATCTTGTTTGTTGTAGATTGTTTTAAACAGGCAGTGGGAATTGTTAGATTAATTTTAGTTTTTTGTAATAATATTACAATTTCTCAGAGTAGGAAATGTACTAACAAGTTAAGTACATAATGTATATACTACTCGTGTATCATGCGACTTTTGAAGACCTAAATTTGGTGTTAAGTTTAAGGGGGTTGCATCATATGGTGTTGCTTCCGGCCATCTTGTAGACTAGTTTATGACTGTTAAGAGGTATCTGGTGCCCCCGATTGGGGCAGAGGTCCTACGATGTCCATGTGAATGTGCCTGAAACGTCTTCTTGGTTGAGGGACGTCTCCGATGCCTGATTCTGTGTGCCAGGTGATCTTGCTTTTTCTGGCATGGTATGTAGTTCTTTGCCCATCTCCGCACATCCTTTTTTATCCCATACCACATGAACTTCTCGGTCATGTGAGAAGCTGTGGATGATGTCGAATACCTGCTTCCTTCGTGATGCGGGTATCGGGGTTCGGGGTCTGCCTGTGGTGTTGCAGAGAAGTGTCGATCCCTGCTCTCCTACTGGCATATCCTTCCATTTCAGTGCGGTGAGTGCTGTGCGGTAAGTTGGCATTTCGGGGTCTGTGGTTTGTTCCTTTGCAAGGTCCTCATAGTTAATACCCAGGTGGAACAAATTTATTCCAACCCTTGACAGGGTGTCAGTTACCAGGTTCTTCTTTCCGGGGACATAGCTGATGGTGCACCCGAATTCAGTGGACCCCCGTATTCGCATTTTCTGGATTCGCAGACACACATTTGCCAAATTCTCTCGGGAACATTTCCCCGCATTATTCGCGGAAAATTTGCCTGTTTGTGGTATTTTTCTTTGATAAATATCCAGAAATTCCTGGTTTATTTTAACAACTTCATCATAAAATGCACTTTTTGTGATAAAACTATTAAAGAAACTAAGTATAAACATTTTTAATGGGTTTTCTTGAGTTTTAACTAACATAATAGGCCGCTTTCAGCATTTTTATAGGGTTCCAACTATTTGGGGGGGGGTCTGGTATGCATCCCCCACGAATACAGGGGGACCACTGTAGTGCCGCTGCTGTCTTGCTGACCACGCATCCCCAGCCTTCGTGAAAGCATGTACCAAAGGCTTGTGGCCCATCTGGATGGTGAAGGGCTGTCATCTAGGAGGCATTTGCAGTGTTACATGGCCTGGTAGATTGCCAGCAGTTCCCTGTCGAAGGCATTATAGGAGGTCTTGGGCAGCTTCAACTTGCGGTTGAAAAAGGTGAGCGGGCTGGAAACCCCTTCCACTATGCAGGCGACATTGCTGGTATCAGTGGTAAGCCTCAGCCAGGCGGTGGGGTCCTGGTAGGCTAGGGTGGTGGCTTTGGTGAGGAAAGCATTTGTCTGCTTGAGTGCCCTCTGCTGCGGCATTTCCCACGTCAGCGTCTTCGGTTTCTCCTTCAGCACCTTGGTCAGGGGATACAAGATGTGGGCGATGTCCGGCACAAATTGTCTAGTAGTTGACCATGCAGAGGAACTCCTGTATGAACTTGATTGTCTTTGGTGTAGGGAAGTTATGTACCATCTCTACCTTGGAGGCCATGGGGTGGACACCCATCGGGGAGACCTCATGTCCCAGGAAGTCCACATTCTCTACGCTGAAGGAACACTAGTTGAATCTGACGATCAACCCATTCTCCTGAAGGTGTTTTAGCACGGCCCGGACATGTCCCAGGTGCTCTTTCGGGGACCTGGAGACGATCAGGATATCGTCCATGTAGCAGACACTTAAAAGTAGGTCCCACAGGATGCTATCCATTAGTTGTTGGAATGTGGCCCTGCGTTCCTGAGGCTGAAGATGGAGTAGATGTATGTTCTGAACGGCGTGATGATGGCCATCTTTTGAACGTCATCATGATGTACCGACACCTGAAAATAAGATTTAAGTAGATCCATTTTAGTAAATATTTTTGCACTGTGTAGGGCATCTGTTAGGTCCTGCATATTTGGCAGGGGTTAATGGTCAGGGGTTGTCACCAGGTTCAATCGACGATAGTCCCCACAGGACCTTCAGGAACCGTCTGACTTCTTCACCATGTGGTGGGGGGACGGCCATAGGCTTGATGCCGTCTTGCAAATACCCATTCTTTCCATTTCTGCGAATGCTTGTTTAGCCTCCTGGAGTTTCTTGGGTGGCAGGTGGCAAAACTTGGCATGTATTGGTGGGCCTTTGGTGGTAGATGCCGTGCTTAGCGTGTGTTCTTGGCACCTGGCGTAGCTCTGACTTGGAGACGTCTGGGAATTCGTGCAGGAGGGTACTATGTTTAGACGACGTGGCAGCACATACAGCAGGGGGGAGTAGCAGGTTCCAGTGTCTAGAGGGAGTTTGTGGCCGACTTCCACCAGCAGGCTGTATTGTGTCAGAAAATCGGCGCCCAGTAGAGGGAACCTGACGTCCGCCATGACGAAGGGCCATTCGTACTTATGACTCAGAATGGATATTCTGCGGGTCTGGGTTCCGTAGTAGTGGATTGGGCTTCCGTTTGCTGCTATTAGTGCAGCCATGGCGTTGGGCGGGTAGTTGCAGTCCTCTCTCGACAGCAGAGAGACCAACTGCATGGCACCCATGTCTACCAGCATTCGGTGTTCCGAGATTGCGTCACGGATGAAGAATCCCACTGGTTGGGATTCCCTGTTGTTTGCAGCTACTGCTATTATGGGTGGCCGCTCTCTGTGTTTTTTGGGAACGCACAGGGAGCCCTGCAGTTTCTGTCGTTTTTCCCGAGTCATCTCTGGAAATAACACAGGCTGGATTTGTCCTCGTCCTCTGTTGCTGCGACAGCACCTTTTTTCTGTATATTGCGTGTGTATCCCCCTCCTTGACCTTCTCTTCTATCAGGCTGCAGGGTGCAGGTGCTGCGGCTTGCTTGGAGGCCTTGGTGGCCTCTTGGAGTTTATGCATGACTTTCACCAATCTCTCCATTGGAAGTGTGCCTGCCCCCATGATTTGCACCCTCATCTCCTGAGGAAGGCACCGCAGGAATACTTCTCGTGATAGGCTGATCCTTCTTTTGCTGGATTCGTCACATTTCGGCAGCATTAGGAGACTTAGTAGTTTGTCCCAGGCGTCCATGGGCGATGCATCCCCCAGGGCCTGGTCATCAGGTCCAGGGTGCACTGGGCTCTTTCTGGGACATGCATGGAGTAGATCTTGGTGAGCTTCCTGCGCGTCTAGCCAAGGTGTAATTTTATCAGCCACTTCCTTGGGTAGCGATGCATGGTGATATCTGCTTTGATTGTTTTGCCATGAGAATTGTGGCAGCTTTATCTCCTAAGTTATCGCTGTTTTCGAAGGTGAGAGGGGGATGCAGAGGATCTGTGGGACCTCGGTTTGATTTTCGTGTTCTGTGTCTGGCATTTTGACTCTCACACCAAAACGTGAATTAAGCGCCGTATTTAGTCTGGTAAACGTGTTTGGGGTTCATCAGAAGACAAAACTATATGCCATGTGGTTTTGTTAATGACTTTCTGAATACAGTCGAAATGGATTGTAAATGGCATGGCCAAACCATTCGAACACACCAGAATGTACCTGGGGAGGTATGCTGTAATTAGTCCATTAGTGGACTTGGGTGGTTTTCTGAGGAAGGAGCTTTCAGAAGCCTAAACTTGTCACTGTATGGTTCCGTTGAAGGCTTATGAAGGTAAGCGCAGCCGTAGTGAGTCTGTTAATGGCAAAACCAAATCCACTGTTTACCGTCACTCCTTGGGTCACCAGTTGTGAGGTCTCAATGAAACAGAACTGGGTACTGATGATTTATCACCTGGGCATGCGATATACGTACATAGCAGTGTGCAGACCAAAACGGAGAATTTGTGTTTCTTAGCAGTCAGTAAAATGACAATAACAAAGGACGTAATGGACATACTGTACATTGAAGAATCATATATTGGCAGAAAGGCCAGAAAATTGTACATACAAACATATACATGTAATTCTTGGCTGCTTTGCTAGATGAGATACAAGATTGTTATTAGTGGGTAACGAAGGTCTTAACACAGGTCTTTACAATCTAGATGAGATACAAGATTGTGATCAGTGGGTAAAGGTCTTTACAGCCTCATTAAACTTAATATTATTTGAAAATTAGTACTGAATTATTATTTTTTGTAAAATGTAGTAGTAACCTTAAAAATATGTACATAAACTTCTAAAACTTCCAGCCAAATCAGAGGGAAATAACACTATGACATATGTATCTTGTGGAGAGAGAGAGAGAGAGAGAGAGAGAGAGAGAGAGAGAGAGAGAGAGAGAGAGAGAGAGAGAGAGAGAGAGAGAGTTATCCTTTATTTAAAAGAGTGAAATGGATGGATTATTGTATTTCTTTAAAATACTATTACATATGAATTATTATTATTATTATTATTATTATTATTATTATTATTATTATTATTATTAGTGTTTGAAAATACGTATTGATAAACTATATGTACATGTACAGTAAGTGTCAAAAGTGAGGCTACAAATTTCAGAATTAATCGTACTTCTTTAGAAACTCTTGGTGTTGCCAGTTAGCATATTTTATTCCAATTATTGTCATCCTCTTTATCTGATAATAAGTATCAGTGATTAACTGTAGAACCACAGAAGGTATATCCCCGGTGAATGGTCAGTGCTAGTTCAATAATTATTTATTAAAAGAAAAGAAAAAAAATAATTGCCCCATAGAAACATCTACAGTTCTTAATGTGTGATATCGAGTTTTCACCATTGAGTGGCAGCAGGAACCAAGTGCATAAGCATTGGCCTAATGTGATTTGTAAATTAACTTTCTACTTTTATTGCTATATTGAAAGTTATTATGATTTACGTATTTTGATAAAGCACAAAGAATTTTAGCATCTGATTAGATGAAATATAAATAAGACACAAGTTGGTATAAAAAAAAAAACGAAATCCAAGTTATATGGGCGTTTAGCATTGGCTACATTGTTAGGCCTATTGCAATAATCAAAAAATATATTTTCCAGCTTGTTATTTAATAATTTCATCGTATTTCTGAATTGTTCAAATTTTTGCATGTGGAATTGCATTCAGGGTTGCATCAAATAAGTATTTTTGTGGGTTTCCACCCCTTTTTTTTGTGCACAAGTGAGACTATTCTTGTCCAACAATCCGGAGTGTGAATATGCTTGGCGAGCATTATTTTAATTCGAATATCTCCTGTTATTTTCTCTCTCTCTCTCTCATCTCTCTCTTCTCTCTCTCTTCTCTCTCTCTCTCTCGTCTCTCTCTCTCTCTCTCTCTCTCTCTCAGGACCTTTTTATCTAGTCAGGAATAACCAGAGGCCTGTTTTAAGAATTGAGCACTAGGCCTATTGGTCATGCTTGGGTGCTTCTTTTGAATATACTATCATCTATAATTATATATATATAATATATATTATATATATATATATATATATATCTATATATATGTGTATATATGTATATATGTATATGTATATGTGTATGTATATATGTATATGTATATGTATATGTATGTGTGTGTGTTTTCCCCCCATATTCGCAGGGGCTGTGTACCAGATGCCCCGCAAATAGTTAGAACTCCCCTGTAAAAAGGCTTACATCTGCCTATCTTGAAAGTTCAAATACCAAATGTATACTTTAAGTATCATCCTACATCAAATATACCATTGAATTGGTATTATTGACATCATTTCAAAGTCATCTGAAACATTTTACCATTAGAAATATATAAACAGCCAATAACAGAGAGAGAGAGAGAGAGAGAGAGAGAGAGAGAGAGAGAGAGAGAGAGAGAGAGAGAGAGAGAGAGAATAATTCCTTATGATATCAAAAGATTGAAATGAACTTCTATAGGCAATACTCAACACTTGTTCCCCTCTCACAAATACACATTTCTTTTCCAAAGAGAGAAAGTGAGGGCTGAACAAGTATCTATTTGTCTGTCTATCAATTCTTTTGCTGAGAGAGAGAGAGAGAGAGAGAGAGAGAGAGAGAGAGAGAGAGAGAGAGAGAGAGAGAGAGAGAGAGAGATAAAAGAAGGAAGAAATAGAAACACCAAATGACCAAATGTATACCTTATGTAACATCCAACATAAAATTTTCCTTAAATTATTTTCATACTACTGTATTAATCTTAGATTGTATTAATATAATTTCAAAGTTATCATAAACATTAGTACCCTTAAAGGTGTATACGTACATACATATGTACTTCTAACACTTGCAGCCAAGAAAGAGAGAGAGAGAGAGAGAGAGAGAGAGAGAGAGAGAGAGAGAGAGAGAGAGAGAGAGAGAGAGAGAGAGAGAGAGAGAGATTGTCCTTACAGTATTTAAAAGTGTGAAATGGAAAGATTATTTATTTTAAATACTCACATATGAATGTTGTAATTACAGTTATAGTATTATTATTATACATATTATAGTATTATTATTGGACAATATTAATAATAAACTATTACATACATGTATCATAAATAAAGGTTTTTGCCACGGAGGAAAAAGTGAAAGGCGAGAGAGCCAAGAACTTTCGGTCTAGTACGACCCTTTACTTAGGCACAAATGATCAAACAAAGCAAAAACTTAGTAAAAGTAGGCTTAATATCCAAACTGACACTACAAGATTAGCAGTAAGGTCAATTTCACTCTACAGAAACGAGGAAATGCCTGAGGGCAAGATTAGTGATTTTTAGGCAGCCACACCTTGGAGGACCACACACATGGTCAACAGATGATTCATCCAGAAAACAATACATTTTCAAAAAACAAGGTGGCCTATCGACTTAATACCATGAAATTTACAAAAATGTTCCTTTTTTTAAATTTCACATTTCAAAAGTTATCCTGTAAAAGTTATGATCCAAAGTTATACAGGATTAGACAGAAATATAAACTGAAAAGACATCAGGTTAGGTAGATCTCAGAATACATTACTATAGGCAGTCCTGGTTATCTGTGGACTTAATTAATAGCAATCTGGTTATATTGTGCTTGTCTAGCACCATAAAACTGGCGATTTATGGGGTCATAATAGGCTGATTATCAGTTATCACTGCCATAAGATGCCAATAATAGAGTTATGGTGTCATAGCATACCTAACATGTGCCATCAACCAGTTATCGGCGCCATTATGTGAAATTCAGCGCCATAAGCACTAAATTGCTGAGTTTCGGTTAATGGCGGTTATCGCTTAGCACCCCGCCAAGAACGAAACCCCCGCTGATAACCAGGGACTGCCTTTACCTACTTGTAATTACTTGTTTCTCCCTCTGCCTTAACATTTTGCATGTTGGAAGTCTAATTTTCACACATTTATTTTATTATTTATGAAAATCAGATAATTTATTTATTCAAATTATTACTTTGCAGATGTAACCTGGCTGTCAACTAATTATGGTGTGATGGTATGCATCGAATGCTCAGGAATTCACAGAGATTTAGGAGTTCATGTTTCAAGAATACAAAGTTTAACACTAGATAAGGTAATTCTTTGATACTCTGTTTTACTTATTCTTTATAATCATGATTACATAATTATTTTGAATGATACAGTCACTTTAAAATTACCATAGTATTTCATTGCTTTTTATAGTACAATATGTATGGAATCTTGAGGCTTTATGTAATTCAAAGGCAATCAAATTTAACACATATGTTGCAATTTTTTCCAAGAAAAGTTTTTGGGAAATCATAGTGCACCTTCTACAATGAAACTTAACCCTTAAGAGCCAGGGTAAAATATCAATATGCAGCCCCCCAGGTCAGGTAAACTTTGAGGTCAGCCAGTTTAAGAAAAAAAAACACGTCAATGGGAAGATTGAGATATGCAAATGCACAAGGTGAAAGAAAAAAATTCCAAAAATTTTCCTTACTTTCTACGAGAAGTTGAAAATTACTACATTTACAACCCCTTGTGTGGCCTCTTTTACAAGACAGTCATAAATTTTACCAAGTTATACATGTTTTTTCTAATAAATAAATTAATTTTATTTTTTAAAATAATAATTACAGCTCACATAAAAACAGATAAGAACTAAAATCAGTAACAGATTCTGAGCATATTTGTTATAAAATATTTATGTACAAAAATATTGAGATTAAAGATGTAAAAACTTTTTGGGATTATACATGTCTTTTCTAATATTTCTTTGGACTTTTCTTTGCAAAATTACAAGACCTAAATTATGTATATCTTAGTTTAACCAGACCACTGAGCTGATTAACAGCTCTCCTAGGGCTGGCTTGAAGGATTAGATATTTTTATGTGGCTAGGAAACAATTGTTTACCTAGCAACGAGACCTATAGGTTATTGTAGGAGCTGAGCCACATACTGAGAAATTAATTTCTAATCACCAGAAACAAATTCCTCTGATTCCTCATTGGCAGAGCAGGGAATTGAATTCAGGAAGATAAGAGCTAAAACACAGCAGTCCTTGGGTTTATTTATGAGCAAATAAATAAAAAGACATCATGTGTGTGAGAGAGAGGGGGTGGGGCAATACATATCTCCTTGAAGTCAAGATCATAACTAACTCTCTCATAAATCACCCACTTGATTTTAGCCAGTTCAAAAGGTGCCATTAATGAATTTATGGACTATAGAAGTGATGGCACCTCTTCCCGCCCGATTCCCCCAAATCGATGGCACGTAATATTGTTACTCACCATGAGTGAATCCGTTCACCCCCACAAAACCTGTTATTACTAGCTGTGTGAGTATTTCTGTCCATTAAGGGTTAATGTATGAATATCACCTTCAGCATACCCAGAAACTACTGTTATCACTTATATGTTAGGTAAGACACATAAGATTAAGTTGTAAAGAAATATCTTTCTCAGTGACTGATTGTTCTGTTGCCAGAGAGTAATATAATATAAAATTTAAAAAATAAAATTGAATAAAATATAAAATAAAAATGAAAACATTATAGGTCAGGTGTAATTTTTTAATGCAAAAGTTTAATCTTAAGACAGAGTAATGTTAAATTTTCCTACAACATAATTAAATAACAATGTAAGCTGTGGAATGAAAAATCAGATATGAAATATATAAGGTAGATTTAACCAAGTAAACCTGGTATTTGATATTATAAAAAAGTGATTGTGTTGATCATATTCTTGGTGAGGATAGTCAGAGTTCCAGTATCAAGTGGTAGTAATATAGCAGGGTATGGTTAAGATGGGTAGCAGTAACATAATTCTATTGCTATCTTGTGCTGAGCTGAAATGTTCCTCTTACTTTTATGCATTAAGCCCAAATGGTTTTATGTACTCTTAATGTATCTGGTTTGGTTGGCATATGTGGAAAATGCAAATTTGGCAATTTAGGATTTTCAAAGACTTATTCAATTTTTTCTCAATTGCGTGTTCTTAAATATAAATACAGTAGCGCACTGAGATAAGTGACTGTGGTATACGTGTCTTACTTCTGGATACATCGGTGCAAAATGGAAATATCAACTTGAGGGTTTTTGCCTATGGATCTAGCACCGAATATGTAATATTCACTATTAGTATCGTATTATAAAATATGAACTTATCGAACATGCATCTTTTCCTTGGTTCTTAAAAATTATGCTTTACTTCACTGTATCCAGTAATATTTATGTACGTATTATCGTATTAGTAGTATTGCATTATAAAATTCAGACATAGAGATCAATGTTTTGGTTTGGAAATCAGCTGGGGACAATTATGAGATAAGTTATTTCACTGTATTTAACTCAGTTCAGAGCAATTTTCATGTTTCTACTCTACATAATGTAAGACAAGGTTATATTTTATTATACAAAGTATTTTTAAGTCAAAATGTGAAATAAGTCTTGTTGTCAAGTAAATTTAATTATTTTTTCCATTAGTAGATGGCATGGGGGGTGATGGGTTGCATGTTTTATGTGTAAAAAATCAAGACATTCAGGTCACTATTTTCTCTTGACTTCATGGTATGATCATTACATATTTATCTGTTTTTGTCATGAAAATAACAGTATGTAAAATGTGGCCTTTCATGCTCAGTAGTGTTGATTAACCCTTAAATGCCGAAGCGGTACATATTTTAAAAATCGTCTCCCGTATGCCGGCGGCGTTTGCGAGTGAGTGCTGAAGCTGAAAAAATGTTTTTTTCACAAAATCACAGCACGCTTAGTTTTCAAGATTAAGAGTTCATTTTTGGCTCCTTTTTTTGTCATTGCCTGAAGTTTAGTATGCAACCATCAGACATGAAAAAAATATCATTATTTTATATAAATATTGGGAAATATGACAGCGCAAAAAAAAATTTCATATAGTATAATTGTATACAAATTGCGCTGTGAGCAAAACGGTTAAAGCTAACAAGTTAATTTATTTCGTTGTATTGTACACTAAATTGCGATCATTTTGGTATATAACACATTGTAAAATGATGAAGGCAACACAGAGAAAATATTATCACAAAATGATGCATGAATTCGTAACGTGCGAACATAAAAAAAAAGCAGTTTTCAAAAATTCACTATAAATCGAAATATTGTGCTAGAGACTTCCTGTTTGTTGCAAAATGAAGGTAATTGATTGAATATTACTAGACTGTAGGTGTTGTAGCTTACAATTACAGTTTTCGACCATTTCGGTTGAGTTAAAGTTGACCGAAGGACGAATTTTTTCTATTTATCGTTATTTATATCAGAATATTTCAAAACTGATAAAAGCTACAACCATAGGTTGTGTTTTATGTTGTATTCTATATGAAATTGTGCATATTTTCATACATAAAACTTTATGTAACAGCTAATTTAAAATGGTGCAAACATTACGACAATCGGACGAAAAAATTTATGATTTTTTCGGAAGAGTTACCGCGCGGACGTAAGGAAAGTTTATTTCATAAATTCACCAAATCGAAATATTGTGCTTGAGACTTCCAATTTGTTGCAAAATAAAGGTAAATGATTGAATATTACTAGAATGTAATAGTTTTAGTTTACAATTGCATTTTTCAACCATTTGGGTAGAGTCAAAGTTGACCGAAGGTTGAAATTTTGGCACTTATCGTTATTTATATGAAAATATTTCAAAACTGATAAAAGCTACAACCATGAGTTGTTTTTTGTTGTATTCTACATAAAATTGTGCACATTTTTATATATAATACTCCATGTAACAGCTAATAGAAAATGGTGCCAAAATTATGTCAAAAAGTGACAAAATAATTTCTGAGATGTGTCGCTGATACTTTTTAGTGCGAGAAGAAAGAAATTCGCGCTTGCGCGCCGGGGTAACTATTTTAAACAAAACAACGCCTTGATCTGTGAGCTCCCAGCATCCCCCAAGGCGCATGATTCAAAAGTTTTTGCCTAGTAGGCCTATAACTATTTTTCCGCGAATTTTTAAAAAACTTTTTATATTGACGTACCATACGTCCAATCGGCACCCAACAGACAATGTATATCAACGTTTATACATCCAATTGGCGTTAAAGGGTTAAAATACTTTTCTCCAATTTTATTTACGGTTGAGTGTGATGGTATATTGAAGTTTATGGTAGTTTAATCTGTTTTGCCGCTGCACGATAATTTATAATAGTTATTAAGCAGCTTGAACATTGTTTTCTTAGCTTCAGCTACAACTTGCAGTTTAAATTTATTAGCATGGCGTAGTATATTTCCTTGCTGATCTTTTCTTCATAGCGAATAGGGTATTATGTAAAATTTATCAGTCCTATTCTACTTAACATCATTTGTAACATAACTGGTAATTGTTTACTATTGTACGATGGTTGCAATGCAACTTGGTTGTTCTTAGCAAAACGAATGTTTCTCCTTTGTTTGTAACAGTTCTAACAATACTTTTATCATTCACTTTTACATTTTTAACTTATTGAACCAGAAGATGGGATAATGAGATGGAGGAAAAGATGTTAGTACACAGGATACATAATAAAATCATGAGTATATACAGTCATTTTTATTTTTTATTTTCCATGTTTATTGTACAGATAGGTAAAGTTTATTGTTACTGTTTCTTTATATATTGCTTTCAACTCATAAAAAATACGCCAAAGCTTTTAGTGTCTTACAGTTTAGAATTTATATTAACAATAAAGCTATATCTTATTGCATAGGTACTGTTTGTTTTTATTAATACATGGCACATATAAGCTTTATCAAAAAAAGAAAACTAAATGGTATACTATGAAGAAAAAAAGACTATGCTTACGTATAAAGGGGGAACAATTAGTAGCTAGATGATGGCTTGGGGGTTTTGTGATGGTTTGGAGTGTACTATTTCTGTTTGAAATTATTTTGAATTGATTTAAAATTATAATTTATGGTATATTTTTGTTAGAACTATCAAATTAGGCAGTGAACTGTTAAAATAGGCAGTTATGTATTAGGATTTTACAGTAGTTTAGGGGTACAGGGTGTAAATATACCTGGACTTCATAACAAAACACGCATGTATGGATATATACAGTGGAACCTCTACATACGAAAGTCCCTACGTACGAAAAATTCAGGTTACGAAAGCAAAGACAAAGATTCATTTTGCTTCTGTGTACGAAAATAATTCAGGTTGCGAAAGAGTAAAGTCTGAGATTCGCCCAGGCCGCCGAGAACAATTTTAAAACTGGCGGTTGCCAACTCGGTAGACTCGCCACCATCATCCCGCTCTCCCATTGGTTCCTGATGCTAGTCACTGCCATAAGATCCTGCTCTGCTATTGGTAAGCATCTGTCCCAACATGCCTCTATGTAAAGGCGTTCCTTGACCATTTTTTGCGGCAGCGTTATCGTAAACACCTGGAATTTGTTCATTCACATATATTTCGTTGGTTCATTCACATATATTTCGTTGGTTAACGTAAATTCGTGTTAGTGATTTCACTTTCGTTGTACTGTAAGTTACTTTATCGTGTTGTGTGTGAACTTAATGACTTACGTTATTAGCCATGGGTCCCAAGAATGTTGCTGAAGTTCACGGAAAGAAGAGGATGTTTTCTATGGCGACGAAGATGGAGATTATCAAGAAGGTTAATGTTTTCTGCCATTTGTTAATGTGTTTCGTAAAGTTTAGTGTTAATGTTTTCTGCCATTTTTTGTTTTCGTAAAATTAAGTTTTCATGTTTTCTGCCGTTTGTCCTCCCCCTCAGTCGCCACTTTCGGACATCACCTCACTCGAAAGTTAAGGTTCCACATTTTACTACATACGTACGTACATGTACATACAGTATTTCTTGTACCCTGTACACCAATACACTTTATTTACAGGCACAGTAACGGTAAGTTTAATTATTGAATAGCCCAAATTGTTGTATTTCATTGTTTATTGGTCAATTTAGCTTCATTATAAAATTTACTGTGGTGTTTTTGTAGGGCTTGGAACGAATTAGGCAATTTACATGTAAAATTAGTTCTAGATACAAAAAAATCAGGTTACAAAGGCCGCTTCGGAACGGATTTATTTCGTAACTTGAGGCACTACTGTACCACAAAATTTCACAGTTTTTTTTATAGAGGGATCGCCTCGAACAGTTTTATCCATTATCTCGGCGAGCTACTGTATTACATTTCCTGATGTTGAGGAGATACAAACTTTGAAGGCACACCCCAGTTTTGACTAGCAGCTTTAAAAAAATACATAAACAAATATTATATGGCAGCACTAACAAGTTGATGGCTTTGTTGTGGTTGCTGTATACTAATAAAACTTTCAGCATTTTTTTTATTTAGTCATCAGGCCATATACAATGTTGAAATTCTGATTTTATATGTCAATCAGAATTTTTTATTAGTTTGAGGTGTGTGTATAATATTCAGAGCAGCTTGTTTATTTATGGGCAACATAAATATCTACATATTACATTAGTGTCATGTATGGTTTTGAAAGAAAAAAAGCTACTTGGCAAAGTAAATAACAAGTTAGGGTCACATCACTAAAGATAATTTTTATGTTTTTTCTATGTAGGTTGGAACAGCCCAGTTACTCTTAGCTCGTCATATGTCAAATAACTCTTTCAATGAAGTGACTGAAGCTACTTCACCACGAAAACCAGAGCCAACAAGTACAATGTAAGTACTAGTGGTTTCATTTTTTGTTGAATGTAACTAAAAAGTATTTTTCCATAGTGTTCCTATGCTCTGTGTGTGAAAATAATATAAAGTGACTGTCATTGGTAGCAACTCTGCTGTATATTATCCATAATTGTGCAAGTCCTTCTTTTATTTAATCTTCTGTCTATTGGTATGCTCAGGTCTTTGGCTACTGGTAATCATTTCATGTGTTTAAAATCATGGAAGAACATATAAACTTGAGCATATGACAAGTTTACATTGGGTATGTTAACAAATAATTTCAGGGATTTTAGTTCTGTGCTTAATTATAGGGTCTCAAATTTGCATATGTACCTTGGGATCAGTGATCCACTTGACCATTAAACCTTTTCTCACTCAGTGACTCACGAGAAGATTGGCTAAGAAGGTGGTGAGTACGGCTATTCATTTCAGCCGTGTCTCTAGTTAGCAAAGCAGGAATCAGAGAGCAGACTTCTTAAAAAAAAAAAGTGATTAAGACTAGATCCCTAATAGAAACTAATAAGAATATCTAGTAACTGGGTTGATTGAAGATAACTATCAATTATAACTACTATTCCTAAATGTAAATTTGTTAATACTGTACTGTACATTAATAGTAATGGCTTGAAATGCTTTCCCCATCTTTAGTTGTTCTGATGTTTTAAAACATTGACGTTCATTGATACTGTATATATATATATAATTTTTTTTTGTATGTGGGATTGTATATAATGGGCCCAAATAAGATCTGCTTCTGAGGCCAAATCATTTGTTCTTTAGTGTGGCATTGGTCACCCTGGGTTAACAGAGTATTGCTGATGTGGCATGACAATTATCTGTCCATTAGAGAAATAATCCTAGTTCATGACTGGCACTTTGTTGTTGTTCTATGTCATACTGTTAACTTGAATCTTACTCTTGCTAGCAACATATTATGCCTTAATGATGCTTTTACACAGATATTTTGCTGTTCAGAATAATATGTTCTGCTATTTACTCACTTGTAGTTACTGTTGCAGCCTTTAAGCATATTCTTTTAAAATGGGTGCTTGTCTTTTTTTTTTTCCAAACACATGTGGTAAGCATGACAAGAGATTATAATTGCAATGACAATTTTCCAAATACACTGCACAGATTTTTATTTTGCATGCTAGAGAAAACTTTCCTTTACATACCTTTTAATGATATTTTTATTAAATGATTGAAATATGGTGCTTTTGAAGATGTACTCAGTTTTGGAATGGTATGAGAATTGTGTGTCAAAATCACAAATTTTGGATAAAGAGTGCATTTTTTAAAATCTTGTGATCAGCCTTTTCATAAATTATATGTTGGAAACTGCATTATGTTTACATGTAAGTACAGACTATAGTTATGTATCTACATTCTTGTCAGTATTAGTTAAGTTTGAAGCGGGCATTGAAAATTGTGTTTCAGAGCTAACTGGCTGATTTGCTAGGGGAGTAAGTTCTTGCTGGTGGTGTATGTCTGTGTGTTAACAAGAGTTATTAAGTGCACTTGAAAAACCCTTGAGTAGCATGTTGCTCCTCTGCGGTGCTTTTTCTACTTAACCCCTCGTTTCATCATGATTTTATGTTGTTGCATTGCTCTTTACTGTATTTTCTTCCAACTTGAGTTTTTTGTTTTGTATGTCTCGATGTTTGCATTGGAACTAAGTACATAAGGACTTTTACATTTCATCTTATTCCCTGTATCTTTTTCATGTTTTAAGAGTTATTATTGTTTGTGTGTAATAAAATTATCATTTGTTCATTCCTTCTCTCATTTTCACCATAGTGGATTTTGCCTGGATTGTCTTGACATAGCTCACTTTCTTATAAACTTATTCTTAATAGGAAAATTTAGTATTCACGTCAGTCATTTTTGTTTTTGGTCAACTGAATTTATATTTGGTGTTTGTGTCCTTTCCTACCTATTGTGAACTGCACTTTTTAATGTAATGCAAGTGCATTCACACAACTTCATTGTCTATCACATACATGAAAGAAAGGTGGTAATTCTATTCTTTCTATCTGTTGTGCTATTACTTTAGCAAAAGTCACTTACATGTTCAGAATTTTATTGAATTTATAGTCTTATGAACCCTCAGTTAACATTCTTCTTGGGATCATCTATTTGGCTTCTGCAGTGCAAGATTCTCTTACTGGTGTTTGGTCATCTTGTTTAATCAATACCCTTCTATAGCTTTTTTTAGCATATCTAAAACTATTGGTTGTAGTACTTACATATAAACATAGATAAATGTGTACTGAATTTAATTTTTTCATAATCCTCAGACCATAGTTTTTCATTGGATGACTGCCTTTGGGAAGGTACATGCTCAATTTATTTTGGAATGTTATTTTTCAATACTTCCCTCATTTCCAGTTACTGTACCATTATCCGTAATAGAGGCATAAATAAAACTATGGTTTGTATGATAGGAAATATTGAAATTGTTTAGAAAATTTCATATTTCCAAAGTTTTTAAGGGTTGAGTTTCTTCCCAAGATTCAAGATTAAGAGTTTGACAGATTAACATGACTTGCTGCCATAAGAAGGGGAACAGGTGAATGCCTCATCTTAAAGTGCTACATATATATATTTAAGTTATATGGAAGGCTAGCCCTGTGAAAATGGATTGTTAGTCCCTGGTAATATAGTTGAAATATCTTTTATAGGTAGCTAATTGTATTAAGAAAATTATTATGCAATGATGTGATAATATAGATAAATTTGTCAAAGTACAAACAGTAATGAAGAAAAAAGAAAACGGTAAGAAAATGTAAAATTTATCAAAGAAAACAAAAATACAGAATAAATACCCCAAAAACATAAAACAGTCAAGGAAAATTATGAAATATGTTGACTTGGACTTTGCGCCAAGTAGTGGATTACAACTTTATTGGACTGCCTAGTCTTTCTTGCCATATCCAATTTTGCTAGCTTTTTTTTTTTTTTTTTTTTAAGGGGCAAAAGAGGGGGAATAAAGTTATCAGAGATGGGGAAATACTACTGTATCTTGAGAAGAAGCAATGCAAACACTTACAGCTCCTTTTTCAACTATCAGTATGTGCTTTTAATTCTCAGAAGGATCATGTACTGGGTATTATAAAAGCTGAAGCAAAATCCTGTCTCTCCTGATAACTTGAAATTCCAATGAATCATTAATACAAGTAAATAAATTTCAGTTTAATATACCATATATTTCTTTGTATAAGACAGCCTTTAGATAACATGAGGTGATCAATGTTGATACAGCCTTGTGATATGGATGAATCAATTACTGAAGCAAACATCCCTGATAGCTGCTATGCAAGTAACTTTCAGTACTTCCAACTCTCCACCATCATGACCCCATGGAATGCCACAAGGTACCAACCTAACATTCCCACACCTTTTCACACTTCTCCCATCACACACACCCCACTTCGTTTACCACCTTCCCCCCCCCTCTATACCATATATTTCTTTGTATAAGACAGCCTTTAGATAACATGAGGTAAAAACCATGGAAAATTTTCATGAATTTATATCTTATCTGTACTATAAGACGACTTCTAAATTACAAAACCGATTTTTTTTTCTTTTTTGAGAAATGTGATTATTTGTCAAGTTATACAGTAAAACCATATTTATAATAATGATGACTTAAAGAAAGGTTGTTTTGCTTGCTGTACATATTACATACTATTATACTATTATTACCGGTATATTGTTACTGTATTACAGAATATAAACATTGTCACTTACACCACATGCATTTGTTATTGTTTACATTCTCAAAATCTCGACTGTTTGAGTACTATCAATATCTTCATTGCCATTAGTTGTTAGAAAAGATCTTTTTCTCATAAAGTAATGAAGTTTGGTTGAAAACATACTCATAACACTTCATTGTATAAGCATTAGGTGTGATTTCTCCAGTTCCGGACATCACTTTCTTCTGGCTGTTATTCGTTTTATTCAGCCTCAGCTATAATCTACAGCTTTAATTTACTAGTATTCTTTCTTGGGATCTCCATTGCGTGAGGGAGGGATGAATAAAAATGCATTTTACTTTTACGTATGGAAGCCACCATTGAGAATCGGCATGGTTTAACAATTTGAAAATTTTAATGGAACTCCTAATAAACGCTTCATAGTTATGTTATGTCAGAACAGGTTTTAGCTTCATCCAGAATTCTGAAAACCAAATTTTTTCTAGTCAGGAGAGAGAGAGAGAGAGAGAGAGAGAGAGAGAGAGAGAGAGAGAGAGAGAGAGAGAGAGAGAGAAGTAGAGAGAGAGAGAGAGAGAGAGAGAGAGAGAGAGAGAGATATGCCTTGGTTAGGTTGTTACACTGATAGATATCCACTTGCAAAAGTCGAATAATAGTTGTATTGAGAATAATGATAATTTTAGTAAAACTTGTTTTACTGTATCTAATCATATTGCATGTATTATCATATTACAATAGTATATGAATAGAGTAATGATGTGCCATTTGCATTCTGGTTTTGTTTACAGTCTTAAAATAATCAGTTGATCACATTTTACCGACATCAACAGTCTTTAGTTGTCGAGTGAAACTTAATTCAGAGATACTACATTCCTTCCATAAATTATCAAAGCCGGGTTTAACAGCCAATTTTGTATCATGTTTTTCATACATATGCCACCTAAAAGGGAAACCATTATTTTGTTTATGTTTCATCGCCATTCACAAATAACCACTAATAATAACAGTACAAAAATGTACGATAATGATCGTACATAATTATTGTTCAGATGACTGAATTGTTCTAAACAGTTACAAACAGCTTTGTATGCTGCCTCACTTGATGTTTGCTGCGATTTTGTTATAACAGCATGGGGGAACGTGAACGTAGAAAGTGTCATAAAATCATTTAAAAATACCATTGATGGTAGTGAAGATGATTTGTATGATAGCGACGACAAAGCTGAAGTCGATTCACCAGAACCAGACTGGAATCCCTATGATGGTGGCATATGCGATGAATCTCATGATATGTATGAGAAACTTTTAATGAAAAATTAGTATTATGTCATCTTAAATGTTATTACTACGATAGTTACACTACCAAAAGATAAAGGTTGGTGTGAGCGCAATCGTAACTAGATGTTGACATTTTCTCAGTTGGGATCACACAGATAAAAGTTGGTTTCATTGATATAGAATTATGCCTTGAATAGACTATTTGTTATGAAGATATGCCATAGGTAAAAATGGTTTTATTACTGTTATTATCAGTTTATTTCATTTTGTGAATCATGTATGTTGGTGGTTATTGCACCAAGGCCAAGGCTAGCATACCAAAAACATCCTAGAATTCAAGGTTTGATTTTTAGAATTGTAGTATAAGACGGCCCCCAGTTTTCATGGGTGAATTTTAGGATTTAAAGGTTGTCTTATGCGCGGAAATGAAAATATATAGTACAGTAATTAAAATACATATAAACATAAACTGAATTATTATATTACTGTATGTAATTAATATTGATTTCACCATACTCTTAACATCTAGGCAAAAGTCAGTAATAAATATTTTTAGACAAAACTGAAGAAAATCGTTTTTAATGGGTCACACTGTCTACATCTTGATGCATACTGCCACACACTTGCATATTAGCCATTCTTAATTTAGAGTTTTATGAAAGTAACTTACCAGGTAATTACTTAGCAAATGATTAGTCTTGCACGGCATCCTAAATTCAAAAATTTGCGCACAAGCAACTGTTGCAATGCGGGGGTTACAGGTCCCATCCACCGAAACGGGAACTTGCAAGTGACAGACGCCAACAGCATCATTCTTATTCGTTCCACGCTACCAACAAGACGTTGTTATTGCTTCCTGAGATCGTTTTCGTCCCTCTCTTGTTTGCTCGCTGAAGTCGGTGATGTAACCGCTTTAGTTGGTTTTTTGTCTGTTGCATCATATTGGTTGGCTTTACGTACTTTAGTTTTTTCTCTTCTGATAGCTCAGATTCTTATTAGTATGTCTGATTCTAGTACTTCCAGTCTTTGCTATTGTAGTGAAGGCTGCAAGACGAGACTGACTGCACACACGAGGTGCATTTAATAGGTTGGAAAGAATAGCATCAGGAAGGTGGTCGCTAGAGCTGAAAGTAGGGCATCTCTTAGTTGGGATTATTCCCCTAGGCCTAAGACAGACTCTGGTCTGCCTAGTCTGACTACTCCTGGAACAAAATCTTTCACCTTTCCTCAGCCCTCCTCCTCTCCATCCTCCCACTCCAGTGCTCAGCTCCCATGCTTCCAAACCGAATGCCATTGCCAGTCTAGAGTCTAGGATTAACACCAAATTTGATAATAAGTTAATCTAGTGTTAAGTTCCATTGCAGAGTTGGGGGCTTATGTTAGAGTCCTCATGGACAAAGTAGAAAAAGTGAGAAGTGATAAAGTGCAAAGTGAAGTGTCAGTGGAGGAGGTCGTTGCCCATCCCATTGGCTCTCCTAGACGTAGGTCACTGTTCCACTCCCCTACACCTAGGAGAAGACATACCAGAGTTCCAAGGGAGGTTGATGGGTTTTCGCCCACGGGCTACCGTCCCTTTTGTCAGTCCTGTTGTAAAGTCCGAGGACACGACAGACTGCCATTGGAAAGGCATGACAGTGGATGTGCGCTACTTATCATCTAGTTCCGACTTGGAGTCTGATGATCCCGGGCAATGTAGACATTATGGGAACGTGTCCAGGCCATTGAAAAGGCATGTGCGTGATTCGGCTCCCGAGTCCCATGTGCCAATCAAGCGGCATAGGACTCAGACAACCTCACCCTTCCTTCATGTAGCTACAGGGTTGACCCTTCAGTGTTTGCTCCAATTCAGTTACCTTCACATCCATGGGACTCACCTGCTCTGCCGTCTCCCAAAGACTGAAAACTTCAGAAGCTCCGTGCCAGGCACTCGTCACCTGAGTGTTCGGATGGACGTGTTCCCACTCCTGAGAGCCTAGTCCTGGGCATGCTCCCATCTCCAGCGATCGCACACCCACCACTGGCTTCCACTCCACTAGCTCTTCCTCCCGTTTTGTCTGCTCTCGCTTCCGTGCTTCCTGCTCCTGCTCCCGTGATGGCGGCTCCTGCTTCTGCACCTGGTCAATTCGCACCTGCCCCTACCTTGGACCTGTGACTCACAACCCCATCTTCTTCAGAACTCGTATCCCATCTGCAACAGCAGCCCATTGTTGCAGAATCAGATGATCCTTCTCTTGAAGAGCCAGCTAGCAGAGATCCTGAGTCTTGTCGAGAAAGCTCCTCCGTCGGGAGTTCCCTGTAAGATGGCCGACAACCTTTTACCGGTTACTTCAGAGGACGAGGATGATGAGGGCTAAGACTCGGCTCAGTTATCTGCTTATAAGGCCTTACTGCATTTCCTTTTGGAAAGCTATCCAGGATTCTTCACTTCTCCCACCGCCTCGTTTCTGATGTCAAAGAGGCAGCAGGAACTCGCTCTCCTTCCCAAGATGGTCCTTTCCACCTCCTCCAGGAAGGCTCTTAAGGTGGTCAAGGAGTGGCTCTCGATGAAGAGAGAGCAAGGGAAGGCAACGTTCGCTCATCCTCACTCGTACCTTGTCAAGAGGTATCACAGACTTTACTACTGACACCGGAGAAAGCCCCTCCTGGGAGTCGCTGCAGCCTTTGCCTCAGCCAGAGTTTTCTTCTCATCGGCAGAGCTAGACCACCTCGTCAAGAGCTTGTTTTAAGGTTTTTGAGGTGTTCAGCTTCCTCGACTGGATGGTGGGCATTCTTGCCAAGAAGATAGAGAATGCCACAGAGATGGTTGACTCTGTGTCTACAGACCTTTTGAGTATGTTTTCGTGTATGGACAAGGCCGTCTGAGATGGTGCAGCGGAACTTGCGTTGTTCTTTACCTTCGGACTGGTATAGAAGAGGGACCTTTGGTCTTTTTATGCATCGAAGGGAGTTACAGCAGAAGGCAGCTTTGCTTTTTGCGCCTCTGGACCACTCCCATCTCTTCCCGTAGGCCATGGTAGAGCAGATGTCTGCACACCTGCAGAAGTAGTCAATTCAGGACATCCTGAATGAGTCTTCGAGTGCCAAGCCTTCTTCACGGCGCTCTTTTGTCCGAAGCTCGTCTCTGCTCCAACAACACCTCTTTAGTACGAAGAGACCCCAGTCTCATTCTAGACCCTGCTCCAATCTGTGCTTCTACTCGCAGTCTGTCAAGAAACACTCCATTGCCATGTCTCAATGGAAGAAATGAACAGGAAGTCCTTCATGCCCCAGTAGGACCCAGGCTTCTTGAGTTTTGGGAGAAGTGGGCTTGCAGAGGGGCAGAGCCATGGGATTGTCAAGGTATTAAAGGAGGGCTATTGCATCCCTTTCTCGGAAACCCCTCCTTTAGTCTTCTCACCCATCGCATTGACGGTGTACTTGAAAGAATCAGAAAGACACTTAGCCCTTTCGAAGAAGTATCATTCCTACTTATCAAGAAGGCCATAGAAGAAGTAGGAGAGGTCCATTCCCAGGGATTTTACAATCGACTGTTCATAGTTCCCAAAATGTCAGGGGGTTGGAGACAGTTACTGGACGTAAGCACTCTCAATTACTTCATGGTCAAGACCAAGTTCAGGATGGAAACAAGCCAGTCAGTCATGTCATCCATTCGTCCGGGCGATTGGATGATCACCCTAGACATGCAGGATGCTTATCTGGACATCTCAGTTCATCCAATATCCAGGAAATACCTAAGGTTTATCTTCCAAGGGAAGGTCTTCCAGTTTCGGTCCCTCTGTTTCAGTCTTTCCACGGCACCTCAAGTACTCTCTCGAATTCTCTCTCCTCTCGCAAAATGGCTTCACCTGGTAGGTATCAATATCAGCCTGTATTTAGACGACTGGCTTCTCCGTTTGCCGTTGAAGGAACAGTGCACGAAGGACCTTCAGACAATGCCCCATAAAACCGGATCGCCGATAACCGGGGACTGCCTGTACCCAAGAGGCCATGCGACATATCACTGTTGTTCACGATGACACTAAAGAACCTCACAGTACACCTCATTACCATTCTGCCATACAGATGTTCATAGAATATCACCTGGATTATTTAAAAATCAGTGTTAGATGAACAATGTACTGTCTGATAATCCAACTAGGAAACAGCAGCAATTCGCTTATCCAAAGCATCCTAAGCAGTGAAGCAAAAGGATCTCAGTTGCAGGAAAGATAGAATAATGAGGTATCTGTTTCCTAGATGACATTTTCTTCCTTCACACAGTGGGTTCTCTTCTTTCTGTATTTCCCTTTACCTCGTCTTCTTCCTACTGAACACCATATTCTTTGAAAGCTTGAATTTCTAGTCAATGGCCACTTTGGGCTTGTTCCACATGAATAGGTTTCATCTTTGAAAAATAATACAGGCAGTCCCTGGTTATCGGCAGTCTCGGTTAATGGCAATCTGATTTTATGGCACTTGTCTAGTGCCATCAAATGGGCTATTTATGGTGCCATAACAGGCTGAGTTTCGGTTATTGGCGCCATAACATACCTAACAGAGGTTCCATTAACTGAAACTTGGCACCATAAATTTCCTAGTTTCGGTTAATGGTGGTTATCGCTTAGCA
This sequence comes from Macrobrachium nipponense, assembly GCF_015104395.2. NCBI lineage: Eukaryota > Metazoa > Arthropoda > Malacostraca > Decapoda > Palaemonidae > Macrobrachium > Macrobrachium nipponense. The sequence goes on along the minus strand of NC_061102.1, from coordinate 41,391,010 downwards.
GCCCCCCCGCTGAGAACAGAACCCCCACCGATAACTGGAGCAAATTCTGTCATCCAGAGTCCATTTGGTGGGAAGCACTTGCCTCTTCCGGCTCAACTCGTCTGCAAGGACATTTAATTTCTTGTGAATGAAGCGGGTGACAAGTGTTATGTGCCATCTGACAGAGAGAAAAGGAGTGCATGCCTCTCTGTTTCTTGATGTAAGACAAGGCCGTGGTGTTGTCTGCATGTACAACAACCATCTTGTACACGAACGAGGGGAACTGCCATAGGCCCAGGTAAATGGCCTTCAACTCCTTGACATTGATGTGGAGCTTCGTTTCCTCTGGCGACCAGGGCCTGGAGACCTCCCAAGACCCTAGGAGGGCTCCCCAGCCCAGATCCGAAACGTCCGAGTAAAATTCCAGGTCTAGTTTTGGGGCTAAGAAGGGATTTCCCCTTTGAATACCTTCTTTTTGGTAGCCACCATTCGAGATCTGATATATCTTGTGTGATAGGAAAAATCGTCAAGAGTCTGGTTGAGTTTTCTTGTCCCAGTTGGCCTTGAGGAAGAATTTAAAATTTCTCATTTGTAACCTGCCCAATGGAACGAAGGTCTTGATAGCAAAAAGCACTAGACAAGCCCCATAAAACCAGATCGCCAATAAACAAGTCCGGATAACCGGGGACTGCCTGTATTTAAAGAATGATAGATGGAAATAACATCTCGCCCATATGCAGGAAGTGCAATACGTACTATAAAAAACGAGACCATAAACCATATAGCAAGCGAATGTCCGGCACTTGCACAGAACCAATACAAAAAGAGGCATGATTCATTAGCAAAATCCCTCCACTCTAGCTTGTGCAAGAAACACCAGCTACCTTACTGTATGTAATAAGTGATAGAAAACAATCAGGCAAAGGTCCTCTGGGACTATGGGATCAGAACAGATAGGGTGATACATACTAATAGAACAGACATGATGTTGATTGACAAAATCAAGAAGGAAGTGTCACTCATTGATGTCACAATACCATGGGACACCAGAGTAGATGAGAAAGATAAAAAATTCATAAGTATCAAGATCTGAAAATAGAAATAAGAAGGATATAGGATATGCCAGTGGAAATTGTACCCATAATCATAGGGACACTAGGCATGATCCCAAGATCCCTGGAAAGGAACCTGGAAAAATTAAATGCTGAAGTAGCTCCAGGAGTCATGCAGAAGAGTGTGCATCTGGAAACAGCACACATAATAATGATGTGGCCCAGATATGGGAATTCATGCAGATTCCAGACAATATTTTCCAAGGAAAATTTGTGGTTCTGCAATATTCTTTGGTGAGCAGCGACGTGCACTGGGTCTTGGTTTCATTGTATAGGATGTCAAATTTCTCTGTATATATTAGGCAAGTATCAGTTAATCACTAGTGACCTTGCACTGATGGGGAATCAGAACCATGTTGTCGGTGAAACAGAGGTTGTTTATTGTTTTTTTGTTGATAGTGCATGCATCCGATTAGAAGTGAGTTCAGTTTGACATTCGTGGCATGTGTGTACATGTTAAGCCGCTTGACGAACTGTATTCAATGTGACGTCAGAAGCGGGGAAAGTCAGAACTTTTCCCACTGTATCTGGCTTCTGACATCCCATTGAGCAAAGTTCGTCAAGCAGAGCTCACCCATGTGGACGACACCTAAAATAGATATAGAGAGAGAATGGCCTCTTGCTGGAGCCCGTTTAGAACCAAAGTTGTCGGGCAGTATGTTACCCCATTTGATACAGAATTGTTATTTGGAGAACCAGCAATATCAATATCAGTTAAATAAAAAAGTGCCTCTTTTCTGCAGCTTCAGGTAGTTTACTCTTTCAAATGCTTTTCTCACTTCTACAAAACATAGACATACAGGAAAGGCTGATGATAGGTAGTAGTTCAGCAATTCTTTCAGGATGTACATGCAGATGTCTGTTGGGCGGTATGCTTTAAATCTGACTTGGTTGTCAGTAGTGTGTGGAAAGGGGAGAGACGTCTCACTATAAAAATCTGTTCATCTTCAATGCAATTGTTGTAATTGCAATTGGGCAAAAATTATCAGGGTCAGCTGTATCTTTTACCTTGAATTTTGTTAAAGTCTTAAGTGAACTAGAGTAGTGAGTTTGGGAGAAACTGGAGAATTATGCTTGCAATGAATATGGTAGTTAGGAAAATGTAAATTATTGGGTGGCAGAAATTGAAAACTTCTGCAGGAAGGCTATCGCAGGTGGGCTATTTATTATTAGATAATTTGTTCATGGAAGTGAAATGAAGCTGAATGTCACAATAAGGAGGTTATTTACTTCCCTTCAGGAGTCTTGTTCATTTATGCAATTCAGGATGCATTGAAGTGATCACCCCACAATCTTGTGATGGCCTTGTTACTTACAGCATCTCTTACTCATTGGGATTGAGTGTCATTCCAAAGATGAGGGTAATCGCCAGGTTCTAATTTTCTAGATATTGCATCTGCTCATTGTTGCTTTTCATTTAGTCTGCAGTTCTTAAGAGAGAGTTTGAACTGCACTCTCACTTGTCTCATTAGTTGTGCCAAGTGTCCTCTGAGGCTACCATTTTGCCTCCACAGTAAAAATATTTCATGAGAATTTGTATACAGATATTTAAGCGTCATTCCAGTCAGGTATGTGAAAAGAGTTACCTTTACGGAATCTAAAGGTATCCCTGCCTATGGCAGGCTGAGTAGATATTATATTTGAATAGGATTCTTTCAGATCTTTCTTGTGGCCATTTCTGCATTTTGGGTTAATGCAGAGTTGTATAGCATCTGCCAGTTGAAGTATTGACCAGAACTTATTTCTTGGGTCATCCCAAAAGATCTGGTTTTCTGGTGGTTTTTAAATGCCCAGTGAACAGCAGGTATGCGATCAGTTGGGGCTTCATGGTGTGGAGGGATGTGATATTGAATGACACCTGTAAGGGGATGCGATCATAGCCTTTGCAAGATTGTAGTGAATGCTGCAGGTCACAGTTGACTCATGAAGGTGTGGAGATGTGATGCAGTGATCCAGCCAAGAGTTTGTAATTGTGTCCATTCTATTTTGTATGTAGGTATAGGGAGAGGGAGGGAGGAGCATTACACTGCTAATTTGGTGAGTGTGACTTTGATGAAAGCAAGTGAGTTTGTTATATAATTGGTTTTTGGGATGAGAGTTAGTCCCCAGTTATATAAATATGATCTGCAGTAGAATCATGAATAATGCTGTTTAACTCACCTAGGATCATACAATATTGATCAGAATTGTTCTTATTTTCCCAAGGCATATAAACATTAATGATTAAGATCTTAGAGTACCTATCTGTCACTTGAAAACCCAGTGTAATATTATTCCTTTTAGTCATCATATTCACTATACTGTTTAAAGATTTGTGCCATGAGAAAGATAGGCCCCCTTCTGGGCAACCAGTTATGATGTGATCTGTAACTTGCTTGATGAGGTCAAGAAAGTTCTGAAGTCTTCATGCACAGAATCCCAGATGACAAGGCCATGTAACCATAGGAGCATTTCTTGTGTTTAAGAGAGTTATGTTCCGCTTGAGGCAGTAAGTATTCCATGATGTTATATCTAATGTATCCATGGTTACTCATGAAGTTGGGAAATGAATGAGATGATCATTTGGGTGGGTGGATGGTTGGTGGCAGGGGTGGGAGTCACTTATGATGGGAAGTTAGCTAACACTTGCAATAGGAGGTGAGCCTGTGCCCATACCAATGCAAAGGGTGTCAATAGGTCCCCTGGGGGTTGGGGGGGAAAAGCTGGTCCCAAATTGGGTTGTATCCTGAGACATTTATATTGACTCACTCTACTATGCCATGCTGTCCATCTTCGCTGATGATCTGAAATTATGAATAATGTGACATCTCTTCTCAGGTTTTGGGTGAGGTGATTCATGGTTGCTGGGATTTAGTCCAGTGGGTAATTGAGAGGGTCTTTTGTTTTTTCTATTCCGCCAATCTGATTACCAGCATCCAGAGAGAGAGAGAGAGAGAGAGAGAGAGAGAGAGAGAGAGAGAGAGAGAGAGAGAGAGAGAGAGAGAGAGAGAGACTTGATGGCTGGTAATCTTGACTGATAATCTATCTTCCACTGGAGGCATTGGGGAAGGAGTGGAGGTTCAGAGTCCATCAGTCCACTGAATAGGTCTACAGGTACTAATGTGGGTGCTTCATCCATGAGAGGGAAGTGTTTCCCACTTTGGAGGCTACAGTCAACTTGATCTCACGTTACACCACCACCACTCTTCTCACTTTGTTGGGTGGCAAGGAAATAATATATGCCCATTTCAAAGGAGTCTTCTGGCTTGAGTTATTCCTGTAACTGTTTGATCACTTCCCAGATAGTGGAAGACTTTGAGTTATTTCCACTGTTTTTTTTTTCTGAGAGAAAATTTGCCATGTGAAAGGCATTTGCTGTATTCTGTATGATTATGCCTGTAAACAAACCATCCTGCTTTATTTATAACCAAAAAGCAATGTTCATCAATCTATTGACAAGTGACTATTTCGTGCAAACAGTTTCTTGTGGTTGAAAGAAAAAATATGGCTTTATCAGTTGTGAATACACCTGTACTCCAATTTTTATATAGGTTATAAGTGTACCATACTGTGTTTGGATGAAGTAATAATTTTCTTATATCCTTTATATTAGTCGGAATCGTGTAAAGAATTTAAGTTTTCTTAAAGTTACACATTGTTTATGAATATTAGAAATTGTTGCTTTTTTTATTTATTTTGTTGTTATGCACAAGCTCATTCCATGTTATATACTATGTACAGTGAACCCCCTGTATTTTCAGGGGATGCATTCCAGCCCATCCTGCCCCACGAATACTTGAAAAACCCTCTAAAAATGCTTAGCACTGCCTGTTTTGATAGTTCAAGCACAAGAAAATTCTTTAAAAATGCTTTTACTACCTAAATATTTTCATTTTTTTATCGCAAAATGTACATTTAGTCATAAAATTTATATGGAAATATTTTATTTAATGAATATATATTTCTCAGTGAAAAATACTGTGAATATGCAAATTTTCTGCAAGTAATGGCTAGGTGTGTTCCATAGAGAAACCCGCCAATTTTGAGAATGCGAATACAGGGGGTTCACTTTACATATACCTGGTTGGCAGTCATCATGATTACCACAGGTATTGGCCGTAAGTTATGCAGGAGTTGTGAACTACCAAACTAAATAATTTAAAGTGGTATGGTTTTCAGTCAGCTTCTTGGTGAAAAGTAGTTGGACCCAAATTTGTTAGCAGAACTTCCTAACCTCTATAGTACTAGATCTAAACATTCTCATTTTATCATTTTACAGCTCTCTCATTTGTGATTCAACTTGTGTAATACTGTGTACTATTGTGTAAGAATAAATGTTGCTCTTGTGAGTGGGCTGAGTAAAAAATGTAAATGATATATAGAAAAAGAAGGTTATCATAAATATGATAAAGAAAAAGAGGAATGTTATCAGCAAACTAGAGGAGGAGGTAGAGGATGGGCAAAATCAAGAAGTAAATTTAGGAAAAACAAGAAAGAAAAAGCTAGTCAATGTAGGATTGTAGTAATATTCAGCAAACAGTGATAAAGCTTTGTAATAGGTTAGTGGTGCAAACAGTTCACATGGTTGCAAGTAACCTCAGAGACCAGAGAAAATAGGTGGTATGTGGTATGCAGACCGTTTGCCAAAAGACAACTGGTCGAAAGACAATACTACTTCAAAAACAATTACTGGTCAAATTGACATGTTGTATAACAATTCGTTGAAAAACTATTAATTATGCTTATAATAAAAGTGAATGGAAAGGAAGGGTAGCGCTGAATGGCCCCTCGGCTCCGGCGCTTGGCTATGTGCCAAAAATTTTATAATCTAATCTAATATGGAAAGGAAGTGTTATTTTATTTTATTTTTATTTTGATAATACAAACAAAATGCTTCAAACAAAATTAAATTGTTTTATTAATTTTTTCATTATAATAATACAAAGAAAAAAGCTGCTTTCAAGCAAATTTAAGGCAGGAAGAAATCTTATGAATTATATGAAACTGCTTTTAGGAAACTTAAGCCTTCGTCTCTGTTGTATGTAATTGTGCACAAGTATTTTCAAATGCTCATTTCCTCTAACATAAGTATTCTTTATTCTAGAAATATTCATTCCCATTGCTGCGTGTAAGATTAAAATGTCATTACTTCTTAATCCTTTCGGATTTTTCTAAGTAGCTTGGGAATCGTTGAACTTTTCACCAAAATATGTTGATTAAAAACATTGTGCTAATCCTGTAAAGCGCATTTCTGAGCTATGAGATCTAAATTTCTATCAGTGCCATAAATTCTCACTTTGTCATTTTTGTAAAGTTTGAAATTTTCTCCTTGGGTCAAGAAATTTAAATCTTTATTTTCTTGCTTAGCCCTCATCCTATTTACTGCGCGTGAAAGAGAAGACTTTTTTGGCAGCGCTCCTGCGATGCTTGTGGGTAAAGCACTTAAAGCATTATCTAATATGAAATCAGTAACTTCTTTGGTTTCACAAGCCCACGGTTTTATTTGATCAAATGCTTTCAAAGCCATATTATGCAAATCAGTGGGTGGATGAGAGTGCTGAGAAGGCTGACCATCAGTCACATCATCAATCCTCTTCTTCATTCTTGCTTAACACATCTCTTATAAACCTTCCTGCCACATGTTTTAGCAACCAAGTACTACAGGCAGTCCGCGGTCATCGGCGGGGGTTCATTTCTTAGCGGGGTGCTAATAAGCGAAAACCGCCATGAACCAAAACTCAACGATTTATGGCACCAAGTTTCAGTTAATGGTGGCGATAACTGGTTAATGGCTCTGTTAACCAAAACTTATGGCCCGTTATGGCACCATAAATTGCCAATTTTATGGCGCTAGACAAGCCCCATAAAACTGGATTGCCATTAACTGAGTCCGCCAATAACCGGGGACTGCCTGTAAGTTTTCGTGCATCTCATTTTTTCTTAATGAACTCCATTTTACTGAGATATGGTTTGAATGTAAGACTTTTAATATTTAAGTTTTTTTAAACTAAAGCAAGCTAAACTATGAAAATACTTATTTTAGTCATACAGCGATAATTTATAAAGTTAACGTGCCAGTTGAAAAAATTAGCCTTTTTGACTAATTGTCCTTTCCATCAAGTGGTCATTCGACCTGTTTGTATTTCGACTAGTTTTCAGTCAGGCAAATATATTTTGACCTGGTGTCTTTCAGCAAATAGTCAGGAAATTAATGAAGATAAGAAATGAAAAATCTTAAAGGAAAAATGAAGGTAAAAATGAGTGCCAGGTATAAAAGAAATGTAGAGAATTAGCTAAGTTTTTAAAGAGGAAAAGCAAATTAGATATCACATTTAGTAAACAATAGCATTGCTATCACAAGAGGGGACCAACAACTGGGTTAAAGAATTATACGTATATGTGATAGAAATTTTTTTTTTATAAGTAATACAAGTGTAATACTTTTGATATTATCCTGTAATACTTTTGATATTATCCTTAGAGGATAATATTACTTACAGTCTATGTTAGGGAAAAATTAGGAAAAAGCCCCATGGTTTGAAGTATGAACAACCTTTTCAAAAGAAAAAGTAAGACTTAAAAAGCAGACTAGAGAGGACTGTGGAGACTAGAAAATTACCTTGATTTAGGAAAATTGATGTAGAGCAAATAGCTTTCATTCAAGACCACCTTTATGCCAGTTCAGGAATGCTGTGTACATTAAAGTAACACAAGTAATGATCAAACTTGGACAGATGGAAGGCACACAAGTTATCAATGTTATAGCTATGACGAAGCAGAAATGACACAAAGGGCAGGAAGGTAGAAAAAATGAATTAGGAAGGCAGACTGAGAATGAGTGATAAGATTGCATCTAGAGTCAAAGCCAAAAGCATTTTTTGGACAATTACTGTAGAAAATTAATCACAAGTAGTACAGCAAGGCCTTTAAAAGATAGAAATAGCAGTAATATTAAGTGTGCTGCAGGTATGGCAGACTTAGTAAATGAATACTTTGGTGATCTTTCTACTAAGGAACACTTCAGACATTCCTCATGTCCCAATAGATTTCTAGGAAATTAGCATATTCCTAATAAGATTACAGCGGTACAGAAAGTAGAAATATATAAGAGAATAAATACATAGTAAAAATGAAACTGAGCCAAAATAAATCCCATGCGTACCAATGGATTCTACCTAAGAGTAATCAACGAAGCTTCTCACTTCAGTGACATTCACAAATGCTCATTTGAGCAGACAAACTCTGGGAAGGATTGGAAATTGTGAAGCATTAAACCAGTATTCAAGTAGGGTTCTAAAGAGGAACCACATAACTTCAGGGCTGATTTAGTCTAACTTCAGTTCCTAGGGAGACACTAGAATCTATCAGAGTAGATAACATAACGAACAATTTAGAAACAAGTAGTATAATCTAATTCTAAATATGCAGCATGAATTTTGTATGAGAGCAGGAAAATAGATATATGTACTCAATTTTGATTCCTACATCAAAGATTAATGTTGAAAGTAAGGAGTGTAGATTTCATAGCTTAGGTAGAAAATTGGATAGAAGACTAGCTAACTAATAGAAAATAATAAGTTCTTATAATGGAACATCCTCATGGTAAAATGTCACAAGTGTTTTGTTTCAGATTTCAGTATTTGATCCTTTGCTCTGTATTATCTACAGGTATGACTTGGATATGCAAGTTCACTGATGGCACAGAAATGGTTATTTATTGGGTTAATAATGGTAAAATAATAAAACAGTTACAGGACAATATAGTGAAAATAGGTGAATGATTAGTAAAATGGTAGATACCATTCAACATAACTGAATACAACAGACTTACAGACCCATGCACAGATTTTAAAAACAAGGATGCCAACTTTTAACTTACTATGCAAGGAGCTATCATCAAGTGAAAGTGCTAGGAGTTATTATTACTAGTGACTTCAACCTTCTAAGCAAAGTATAGAATTTAGAAAGAAAGCCCAATTTATACTCAAATACATTAAATGTCAATTTAATGCTACGATAAAGGAGACAATTACTAATTTGATACAATGTGCTAAGTAGAAACTACATAGAGTGTGCTGTTCTAAGACTCTTTCCTTGATTCTCATCTCAAAATTCTGTGTTCTCTTAATCTTCATCATTCCCATCTTTGCTGAACCTTTCTTCTCTGAATCATCCTTCATTTTATCATGCCTTCTAATCCTTTGCTTCCCTTGTGATCTTCTTCCCATAATAGATTTCACCCAAGAGCCCTCTCCACTCCTTCCACCTCACTCATCCTTACCTCATGCCTATACCACCTCAATCTCAACTCTTAACATATCAGTAATCTTTACCATCCTGGCACTTCTAATTTTTTTTTCAGCCTCTCACATAGTGAAATCCCAAAAATTCACTTCAGCATCGTAATTATCAATTTCTCCAGCTTCTGTTCCTCTTTCCTTCTTAACGTCCATGTTCCAAAAGCATACTTCATCACCAGTCTTGAATATGGTACAAATAGATTCTTATTTTCAGTGTACTTAGCATGCTTTTATCATACACTATCCCTGCCATTTCCCTCACTTATTCCTACTTTCAACCTCAATTTCACACATCCCTCTTGATTTACAGTAAATCCTAAGTATTTGAAATTACCTGTTTTTAGATTGAAGTCCCTGCTGTTTTCTATAAATAACCAGTCCCCTTCCAGTTTGTGGGACATATAGCTTGAGTTTCAGCCATTCATACCATCTCATTCAAGTGATTCCTGCCATTCTTACTCATCTTTACAAGTTTTCTGAAATTTTTCCTATAATCATCGGATCATCTGCACGTGACACTTCCCCATAGAGTTTCATTACGTACATATCTTAATCAAGTTGGCTTTATTATGGTAGTGAGTTATCTGAATTTCTCATGTTGAGAGCGAGATAGGTTTTTTCAGGTAAAATTAGGTAGGAGTGTCTATCAGGACATAGAATATACAGCATTAATCTTAATAGGGGTGACTGCATGATCCTAACTGTTATGATGCGCATGATGGCTATTTTCAAGCTCTGAATGGCTGAAAGTGTCCCAGTGCTTAACTTTATGGCCTAAATTTCAGGATTCATTCTTTCATTCATTCATGATGGTTATTTTATCAGTTGTTTGACATTTTGAGATTGTCTTGTAGATAAGGAATCTAGATGAAATTGTTTTCTCCAGAATTTGATTATACCCAGTTGCATAAATTCATTGCTTCCTAGTTCTTAAATCAGGCTTTATTCTGGAATACCACACAATATTTTAAACTTTTTTTTTTTCCAAAACTTGTTTTATATTAGTCTTATTTTTTGTTTTTATCAATTGCAAAGGAAACAATTTTCCTTTTGTATTGGATTTAAACATTTTAGAATTTAATGTTATATTATGTAATGATAAAATTGATTGGGTGAGAACAGTTATTTAATTGAATACAAATAAGATGGTTCTAATAACTGGATCATGGAAATTTTAAGTAATTTTTATTTTGTAAAGTACTGTATCCATTGTGAAGTTATTTACTTACCTACCTATTCATTTTAAAATATTATGTCCAATTTTGAAATTGTGGTAATGATTAGATCTAAGATCTAGGTTATTTTGAAGTTATTTCCTTTTGCATTCATATCATGTGAATAGAAATATTTTGTATAGTGTAGCCGCTGTCTTGTCCCCAAAGGATTACCCTTTCCATGTTCTATCCGGAGCTCCATGGTGACCAGACTAATGTCAAAGAATTCTCTTAACTGGTCTTGTGGCCAGGTATTGTGTTGTAATGATAAACTTTATAACGTGATAGAGTATTAATGGACTCGGGATAAGAGGGCACTTTCTGTTATCCTCAGTGAACGCTAATACTACCCAGTTTACCTACATCAAAACCAGACTAAGAAGAAGTGGCTGTGCGCATTTGCACCGTCATATTGTTTATATATGACCAAAATCCGACCGAGACACCATTCCTTTCTCTGGTCATCAAGAAACCAGAGCTCAGAGAAGTCCGTCCTTCACTTATTGATTCAGCTAATTGCTTAGTTTTAAGTTTCAGTTTAAAAGGAATTAGCAGACAAAACATTATGCCCAGTTCAAGCATTTTTTCCTACACTCTAACAACACTTGCCACGAGCTCGAACAGTTTGACTACACTGTGTATTGTTAAGTGGCATGGATAGTCTTGACCCATAGGCACTACAACGGCAAACCACAGGTTCTTCCTAACAGGTGGGTATGCTAACTATTGCTGGGGAAGGTTTGGCAATACTGCAACCATAACCAGCATGCTTGGGTAAGTCACCACAGAACTTCACTCTAAAAAATGTGAGTTTGCATTTAGTTTCTTGTTCTTTGCTACCAAACCTAAAGGTGTTTGGAATAAAGAATGGTGCCCTGAAACTAGTGGAGGCATTTGGAATAAAGAATGGTGCCCTGAAACTAGTGGCTTGACTCTGGACCAAAAATGTTTTTGGGTTGTTGGGATTAAAATCAAGAGCTTTTTGTCACCTGTCAGTTTCTTTGTAACGCTCCTTTGAGGGTGAGACAGCGACAAAACTATAAAAAAACAGGTTTTGATGAAGGAAGAACCTAGTTTCGGTCGTTGCTGTTGAGTCCTCGAAACCCTCCGGCGTCTTGGTCAGATTTTGGTCGTATGTAGACAATATGATGGTGCGTATGTGCATAGCCACTTCTTCTTCTTTCGGTTTTGACTTAGGTAAACTGGGTATTAGCCTTCTCTGAGGATAATAAAAAGGGCCCTCTTATCCCAAGTCCATTTATACTCTATTACATAATATAATGTTTATTATTACGGCAAAATACCTGGCCACAAGACCAGTTAAGAGAATTCTTTGAAATTAGTCTGGTCACCATGGAGCTCTGGATAGACCATGGAAAGGGTTAATCCTTTGAGGACTCAACAGCGACTACCAAAAATAGGTTTTTCCTATGTCAAAACCTGGTTTAATAAGAAAGTAATGATATTAGTACAGTTGACCCCAGCTATTCGCAGACTCTCCTATTCAGAGAAAATGAGCCTATTCGCAGTATTTTTCACTGAGAAATATTCACAAATTTACTGTATTTTCACATAATTTTCATGACTAAATGCATTTTTTATGATAAAACTTGAAAAAAACTCAGGTAGTATAAGCATTTTTAGAGGGGTTTCAAATATTCGTGGATTTTAGCTATTTGTGCAACGGGGTCTGGTATCCATCCTCCATGCATACAGGGACTTGACTGTATTCAAGGTGACTGGAGCAGACCAAAATTTTTATTTTTTTTCGAAGTTATATTGGCAACTTTTATTTATGTACATGAAGCAAAATATATTTTTTCATGGCTCGAGTATTATAGATTTCATGTGTATGAAAATACCAAACACTACACAGATTATTATTTGATATTTAAATTTTATTTTAATCCTGCGAGTTTTTATGCTTCTGAAGCACAGCAAAACGCTAACTTTATCAAGACAGTATTGAAAATAACTAACTGGAATATGGAATTTTTTAATGTAAAATAGAATTTTCATATTTTTTCAGAAGCATGTGCATTGCTTTTTAGTGGGGAGCCTATTTTTCCTCTAACAGTGCTGTTATCTTATTGTAGTGGCATGGAATAATAGCATGTGTGAAATTATAGAGAATGTATAGGTTTAGAATATATTAATGTTACTGTGCTCAAAACTAAGTGTTTATACAGGAATACTGAATAGCAACATCTTTTGAAAATGATTCTATGTCAGGAACTTGTCTCTTATTTTAATTTTATTTTAGCAACTCTTCTAATAGATTTTGATCATGAAATTTGATTCCCTTGAGAATATTATGAAGAGGGAGCAAGATAGTTTCTCATGGATTTAATTTTTAAATGTTTAAAAATATTTGAATGAATTTCAGGGATGAACGAAGGGAATTTATTCAATCAAAATATGTTCGTCGAGCATTTGTACAGCCTACGACAGCCACCCCTGAAGATTTATTAGTTCAACTCCGAGAAGTTATTGATAAGAACGATCTTTATGGGCTTCTGCGTGTTTATTTCCAGGTAAGTACATTTAAATAAAGTAATGATCCTATAAGAAAACACTAAAATTATTGAGTGAATTGTGTACATTTATTGTGACCTTCTATATTATCAGTATTATCTCTGTACTAGTGTTTTAATTTGTATACAACTTTACTTGCACAGAAACCATGAGATTTTTATGATTGAATGTCATTGCTAAGATTTTGTTTGTTTTCATCTCTGCAAAGCTGTTCTTTCCTTGTTTGTATATGAGACTTACCCAGTAAGTATATACTAGCTATTAGTTCCCATGTATGGCAGCCTAACTCAAATTTCACGGGTAGCTCTTCGATTGCTTAGTGTAGGTATACAGTGCTGTCCTTCGACGGCAATACTAGGAATGACTTAGCTAATCACTCCATTCTGTTTTCTGCCGCACACGGTTAAACATCGAGTGCTTACAGCAGCTTGTTCTTGTTTTCTGGTTATATCACCGGATTTCAGTGGTGTTATACAACCACCAGAATGCATTTGTAGACTTAAAGCACAAGAGTCTTGTCTTTTGTTTATTTAATTCAGATTATCATCCAGGTGGATACTTGTAGTCTCTGGGAATAATTCTTGAATGTAACATCGTTCAATTAGGCCGAATACTTTTGCATATGTGTTTTACTTGCCTTGTTTATGCTATGTGCAAGACATCGGTTAATAATTGTCCTAAGTCCTCTAGTCACTAGATTTTGTGTACCAGCAGTAGACTTTTAGCATCACACTGGTAAATAATTCCCTTAAAGAAGTTCTTGAATATTATTCCATTTCTTTATCCCAAAACCTTTGTATTTGTTATTTATTGGGATTAGGCTACATGCAAGTCGCCGGTTAATAATTACCTTTAAAGTATTTCTTGAATGTTGCATCATTCCATTAGGTTATACCTTGCTTTTGTGATTTTGTTTACCAGCCATAGGCTAGTCGCAAACTGCTGGTAAATATACAGTGTTCCCCTGTATTCGTGGATGATGGGTACCAGACCTTCCCCATGAATAGCTAGAACGTGCGAATAGTTGAAACCCCTATAAAGACACTTGAAACTGCCTATTTTGTTAGGTAAAACTCTAGAAAAACCTACTAAAAATGTTTATACCTGTTTTTTTTAATAGTTTTATCACAAAAATTGCATTTTAATGCAATTGATAAAAAAACCCCAGGATTTTGTGGATATTTCTCATAGAAAAATACCACAAATAGGCGAATTTTCTGCAAATAATAGGGGTATATGTTACAGATAGAAATCCATGAATACGTGAGTCTGCGAATACAGGGGGTTCACTGTAATTACCTTGAAGTAACTCATGAATGTTAAGACATTCTTTTAGGCCAAACGTTTGTAATTAGGCCAATCGTTCAGCGGTGAATCGGTTTTACAACTGTCGTAAAAAGGATTAATTAAAAAAATAAGGTATTTTTACAGCACAATTTTCAGTTAACAGCGCTGCTAGCGCCGTTGTCTAACGAGTTCATACATTTGTAGAAATGCCGTTCAGACCATAAAGGTTATGCAAATTATATTAAAAAATTTTATGGAGAGTTATTACATAGTTATTAGGGTAAAATATATGCCTTTTGACGCTGTTCTATGCCGAAAATATTGAGTTACATAAGTGCAAATTTAGCTAAATGTTCATGCTTTTATGTTTAAAATGTGTATGAAAATGTATTATGTATAGGGTATTTCTGGGCTCAGCTCGTGTCGCTGCGCGAAATATCCTTTAATCTATTATTTCTAGGGTAAATGTACTAACACATACCAGAGAATAAATAAAATAAAGAAAAAGGTCAGTATAACTGACTCGCTCACCCTCCAGGAGGGTGTCGGTATGAACACTAGGCGAGTGAGACCACTACCACGAGCCAAATGCCAATAGAAATCTCCCACTACAAAATCCCTCCAAGAGGGGAGCCGACCCACAGAGTGAGCAGCTCGTACTACTACTACTCCATCCCATGCTGCCGACTGCTGCGCCTCTGGTGGACATCCTTTCAAGTTAGCACACACGAGCGGTTGTGATATTTTTCTCTCTGTGTTTTTTGTGCCCTTTCATTGGATTTTCTATTATGGAGCGTGCAGCTATCGCAACAGCTAAGTTAAGTACTCAGTATTTACGGTTAGTTGGTTTTTTCCGGCCCTGAGACAGTATTTGCCGTTTTTTTAGGTATAAATACTACCTCGGGGGTCGGAACAGCATGGCAGCATGGTTCTGCCTCGTGATGGGTTCGTTCTTGGTCTCCCATACCTAGAACATCCCCTTATTTATCTTCGCTCTTTATGATTATCCGCTTTGGGTACGGTCTTAGCTCAGGCGTTTGTCATGCATGCATGTATTTTACCTTACGTAGGCTTCTTCTATCCAGACCCTAGTCCAGGTTCTTAGTATCGGCCTCTGACTAGCTTTGAGTGGTTTAGACTTGCCTTCGGGTTAGTCGTACACTCCTGGATTTTTTCTCCTGCTATATTGTTTTCTTTCTTTCATTTATTAATTATATAACTGTATATTTTATTATTGTTAGGTTAGTTAGGCGTCTGGGCTTAGCCTAGGTCCTGGCTCTTTGAGCCTATACTACCGCTCATCAGTTCGGTTGCTTCCCTTTAGCATCTCTCTGATCAGTTGGTTCGGCCCAGTGGGCTTATTTGCCTCCGCTTTTCAGTTCAGTATGCTTCCCGATAGCATCTCCCTGATCAGTGGTTGTCCTAGGCTTAGTTGTCGTATTTGGTCTTACCGCCTCGTGGTCACTTCGTGATTCACGGGCCAGCCAGACGCCTGTCCAGTCATTCTTCCCCCCCCACCCCCTCCCGCTCTTCCATAGAGTGGGCGGGCGGGGGTCGTCGGTCTGCCCATGCTCGCTTCCTCATACCCGAGCCTGCCTCCTCTCCTCCCCTCAGGCGGAGGGGCTAGGGAGTCGGGACAGACCAGACTGGTCTCGACCTCTCCGGCTTCTCGGTCCGGCCGGTGGTACGGAGTGGGGGGTACTGGCCTTGCCCACCCTCCGCGCTACCTTGTCGCTCCGGGCTAGCTTGAGCCTGTATGTCTTCTCGCTCTTTCCCATCTTACTAGGGCTCCTTCCTGATCGGAGTCCTGGTATCCAGCGGAAAGTTGTTAGTCCACCCAGTAGGGTGGACCGGAGCATACAGTGGGTCTCTACTAACCTTACCGTTTTGCTGAGTTACTACACTCCGCTACGCACTGGACTTTGTCCGGTTTGCTTGTGTGTTAGGTTTAAGTTATCTTTAAGTTTATCTTAAGAACCTTAAACCATCCTCCGGGATTATAGCCTATTCAGGCGATGCAGGGAGGGGTTATGCACAAATTTTTTCCGAGCTCCGGCATGCATCGGAGCTCTTCTGTCCTTTAGACTGTAAGTGATGTTTTTTAAGATACTCATGTGTCTCCCCACTTACAGCGCCACAAACTGTGAGCATCCGGGATGTTCCGCCACACTTCAGGACCCTTGTGGACACGAAGTTTGCCGGTCCCATGCTCCATGCGCGACTCCGCTCGGGGACATCCAGGTCTGGTACCATGAGACGTGTACCATATGTTACGATCTGGTGAGCCAGCTTTTGGAAGGGGTAAGTTTTACATCTCCAGTAGCTGCTCCGCTTCTTTTTTAGCGCTTAAGTTTTCATCATATTAACTTAAGGCAATTAATTTAAGTTATACTTTAAGTTTTAGTTTTAAGTGATTCTTAAATCTAAACTACGCCCTCTCTTCCAGGCTCCGGCGGTAAGAGATACCGCACTGGCTACCCTGCGGGCCTGGGTCGGCGGTTTTGGGAAAAACGCCGCCAAGGGACAGCCCTACATCCTAGAGAAGCGGTTGGCATTACTAATCTTCCCCGGAGGCAAGGCGACAGGATACGTCGACCCGATAGAAGCGGATCCGACTATCGCCTTCATCCAACAACAGCTGGCCACCTCATTAACTGATCAGGACCAGGATATCTCTACGGATGTCGCGACCCTAGATATTAATGTTGAACCTATGGTAGGTATAGACGACCTGTTGGTCGAGGTAGGTACGGTGGACACCCAAGGGTCACCCTTGGGCGTAACTGTTTTCTTCTACTCCTGCAACCTCTCCATCCTTCCAAGGCTTTACGGGTGACGAAATATATTCTCCTCCTGGTGCTTCGGTTAGACCTAAGGTCAAGTCTAAGGTGATGACTTTGACTAAGACGTCGTCGTCGTCTAAGAAGACGGACTTCGGCTTCATCCTCCTCCCGTAAGTCTCCGGCTGGGAATCCCGGAGCATCCAGGTCTAAAGCTTCTAGCTCCGGCTCTAAGTCCTCGAGGAGTAAATCCTCCAGAGAGAGATCTCGCACTCCGGCAGAATCACCAGTTCCGCTACCTTTGGTTCCGATTCAGAGCCTCCCCTCCACCTCCGCAGCAGCTCCGGCTTTGGACTCCAATGCTGGCCTGTTGCAACAGGTGGGGGACCTGGTTGGGTCCTTAAAGAGTAGCATGGAGCAAATGATCTCTCGTCTGTCGGACAGGATTACTTCCAGGACTCCATTATAGCCGGGCTGAGAGAAGCTCTCTAGCCTCTCCTCCACTGTCCAACACGAGTGGATCCCAACTTCCTCCGTATGACTCACTACCTCAGTTCTCTATGAACAATCCGTGGAGAGTAGCGTCATACGCCCCCTTCCAAGACGGTCTCATCTCTATACCGGAATTTGGGACTCGAAGAATAGAGGACTTCGAGTTCTTCCCGGAAGACCTCCAGCCTCCGTTCATAGGCTACGCAAGGCTTACGCCGTCGGCTATGGTGCGGGACGATAAGGTACCTAAGGAGACAGTCCTCTACTCACGAGACCAGGCTCAGAGAGAATGGCTCAGGTGTTAGAGGACATGGATTGTTCTAACACCAAGATACAACCATTTAAGAGTCCCTTTACCATTTTTACAATGGATGAGAGTACCCGCTCCCGTTCCTAACCAAGATCGCGAGGTCGACCATCCCAGCGGCCCAGAAGGGGGAACCTATACCGCAGTTGAAGGAAGCGGATCCCACTTCTCCGTTGCTCCCCTCAGTTGGAGAATTGTGGGAAGACTTGCCGAATACATTCTCAGCTGGCAAACTCAAACCGGACTGTGCTATGGAGCAGTTTGGTGAAAAGCTACCCAGGCTCCCAGATAGCCTTATTCAGGCTGAGTTTGATGCAAAATCGCGTCTAGCCAGATCCATCAATTCTATGGCTATGTCTGAGGTAGCTACCATGGCTTATGGATCAGAACCGATTTTTAAGCTCATGACCAAAGCCCTGACTCAAACGGTACAGTCAGATATGTTTGAGTTTGCCACTGCTCGGACGAATTGTAGGAAGCATGTCCTACAAGAGGCAACCATTCGGCATGAACCGAATAGGTTACTCTCGTCTAGCATCTGGGGAGCAGATCTCTTCCCAGAAGCTATGGTTAAGGAGGTCAATCAGAGGCTACCAGGTTAAACCAGAGCCTTAAGGATCGTTGGGGCCTTTCGGCTAAGAGGAGGCAAGACCTGACTCCTAAAGGTAAGGGACAAAAGAAACCCAGGCGTTTCCAACCTTACCAGAAGAAGCAACTACGCTTTCCTCAACAAGTTCCAACAGTACCGTTAGTGCAGACAGCCCAACCCTCCACTTCTAAAGGTCAATCACAGCCAATTTATGTGATATCCCCTCAGCCTCAGCCCTCCACCTCTTACGCCATCTCTCCAGCTTACAATCAAGCCTTCGAGAGTCAAGCTTCTCAGAAGTATGACCGCTCGTTCGGGTAAGGGAGGTAGAGGTAAGCGTTCCTTTCGTGGGAGAGGATCGGGAGGCCCCTTTAACAGGGGAAAGCACTTCAGAGGAGGCCGAGGCAGTTACCAGAACCAATGAAGAACTTCAGGTAGGGGGAGGCTGTTTCACTTTTCGCCACCGGTGGAACTTCAGCCAATGGGCTCAGAGCATAGTGTCAAAAGGTCTGGGTTGGAGCTGGTTGACGAACCCACCTCCATCCAGACCTTTCCGTCAACTTCCTTCCAAGGAATTGACAGAGTACGCAGACGATCTCCTTCAAAAAGGAGCTATAGCGAGAGTCAAGAGATTAAAATTTCAAGGTCGCTTGTTCAGCGTGCCAAAGAAAGGCTCACAAAAAGAAGGGTAATCTTAGACTTGTCCCGCTTAAAACTTAGCCATCCGCTGCGACAAGTTCAAGATGCTCACGATCTCACAGGTGCGGACCCTACTTCCCTGTGGGGCCGTCACCACCTCTATCGATCTTACAGACGCTTACTATCATATCCCTATTGCAAGACACTTCCGTCCGTATCTGGGTTTCAAGATAGGAGACCAGACATTCTCCTTCAAGGTAGTTCCATTCGGACTCAACGTGGCACCCAGAGTGTTCACGAAGCTAGCGGAAGTGGTAGTGCAAAACAACTCAGATCGCAAGGGATCATGGTAGTAGCGTATCTCGACGATTGGTTGATCTGGGCCCCAACAGTCGAGGAATGCAACAGAGCTACTCTGAAAGTGATTCAGTTCCTGGAATATCTAGGCTTCAAAATAAACAGGACCAAATCAAGACTCACTCCAGAGTCAAACTTTCAGTGGCTGGGCATTCAATGGAATCTATCATCCCACACTCTGTCGATTCCATCAACCAAAAGGAAAGAAATAGCAAAGTCAGTCAAGCAATTTCTAAGTCACAAACTAGCGTCAAGGAGAGCCCAGGAAAGGATCCTGGGTTCTCTCCAGTTTGCATCAGTGACAAACGTCTTAATGAAAGCCAAACTGAAAGACCTAACCAGAATCTGGCGCTCGCGAGCAAACGTCAGGTCCAGGGACAAACTATCCTCAGTGCCTCTGATTCTAAAAAATCGACTTCGGCCATGGGCGAGAGTCAAGAATTTATCAATGTCAGTACCCCTTCAGTTCCCTCCACCAGGGGTCACCATCCACACAGACGCGTCCTTAAGCGGCTGGGGAGGGTATTCCCAGGTCAAAAAGGTTCAAGGGACTTGGTCACCTCAGTTCCGTCAGTTCCATATAAACGTACTGGAGGCAATGGCAGTGTTCTTGACTCTAAAAAGGTTACGCCCACCCAAGTACTCTCACATAAAGCTAGTCCTGGACAGCGCAGTGTGAGTAGTACATTGTATAAACAGAGGAGGCTCCAAGTCACGTCATCTAAATCACGTCATGATAGCCATCTTCTCCCTGGCAGACAAGTTCAGTTGGCATCTTTCCTCCACTCACATAGCTGAGTAAGAAACGTCATAGCAGACGCCCTATCCCGATCAGTACCCCTAGAGTCGGAATGGTCACTGGACAACAGTTCGTTCCAATGGATCCTTCAAAGAGTCCCAGGGCTACAGGTGGACCTCTTCGCATCACAAGCGAACCACAAACTACCGTGTTATGTAGCCCCCAACCTGGACCCTCTGGCCTATGCCACGGACGCCCTGGCTCTAGACTGGAACAACTGGGAGAAGATTTACGTCTTCCCTCCAGTGAATCTCCTCATGAAAGTATTGAACAAACTCAGGACATTCAAGGGTCAAGTGGCTCTAGTAGCCCCAGACTGGCCGAAGAGCAACTGGTATCCTCTAATTTTGGAGCTGGGCCTTCGTCCTCTTCAGATCCCCAGTCCCAAGCTCTCCCAGTCAGTACAAATGAAGACTGTGTTCGCTTCCTCAGGGATTCTCAAAAACCCTAACTTTATGGATTTCATGAAGTTTGCGGCAAAAAGAGATGCGAATATTGACCCTCAGAATATTCTATTCTTGGAATCCGATAAAAGGGATTCGACTTTGAGGCAGTATGATGCTGCTGTCAAAAAGTTAGCAACCTTCCTGAGAGATTCGGATATTAGAATCATGACAGTTAATTCAGCTATATCCTTTTTCAGATCCTTATTTGAAAAAGGTTTAGCAGCTAGCACGATTACGACAAACAAGTCAGCTTTGAAAAAGATATTTCAATTTGGATTTAACATAGACTTGACGGATTCCTACTTCTCGTCTATTCCTAAGGCATGTGCTAGGCTTAGGCCTTCTGTAAGGCCTACGTCAGTTTCATGGTTCTTAAACGATGTTCTAAAACTGGCTTCCGAAACCGATAATGACACATGCTCGTTTATAATGCTCTTAAGAAAAACCCTATTCTTATTAAGCTTAGCTTCAGGAGCAAGAATTTCAGAACTGTCGGCTCTATCCAGAGACCCGGATCATATTCAGTTCCTTCCCACAGGAGAAGTCCTACTTTCTCCGGAACGTAGCTTTTTAGCAAAGAATGAAGATCCTTTGATGAGGTGGGAACCTTGGAAGGTACTACCCTTCCACAAGATGTATCTCTTTGCCCAGTTACAACCTTACGAGCCTTTCTGTCTAGGACCTCCTCATCTTCGCGGTCCCCTCTTTAGGAGGGAAAAAGGTGGAACTTTATCCATTAAAGGCATCAGGCAACAAATCCTGTACTTTATTAAGCAAGCCAATCCTGACTCTTTCCCGAAAGCACATGATGTCAGGGCAGTAGCCACCTCAATTAATTATTTCCAACATATGAACTTCGATGAGTTGAAAAAGTATACTGGATGGAAATCGCCGACAGTGTTCAAACGTCACTACCTTAAGTCCTTGGAAGCTCTGAAATTCCCAGCAGTAGCAGCGGGTAACCAATCAGTTTCCCTGACTCTCGCTAGTTTGTAGTAGAAGATTCAGTCCTCCTTTCTACCTGCCTCACCCAAAAGTTCGTCTATTCCTACCTGGTTCATTTGCATTCACCTTGTGTCTTAGCTGCTTTTGTGATAGTGTAGTGGGTGCCCCTTATTGTCTGGTTAGGGACACTCACAAATGATTATAAACATTGATCTCATGGATGTTTCCCCTTATTTTTATGCTAGGGGATACATCATATTATAATGATTACGGGTTTTGTATATTAAGTCATATACATTCCTTTATATATTATTATTGTTGATTGTTTTTATTAATTGCTATTATACTTTTGATACATGCTGTTACACAGATAACATTGATACATGTAAATAATTTTACCTGTACATATGTAATTACCTTATGTTAACAAACATGATTAGATTTAAGGGTAATTTAAGCATATTTCTATTTTTATACCCCTGTGTATATGTATCTTTTAGCAATTATAGTCTATTCTTATATATTTTATCTTTTATTTGAGACCTATTCTGATTTATTTTATTTTTATTCTCATTTTATTAATTTGTTTACAATCTTGTGCTATTTCTCTGGTACGATTTCGCGCAGCGACACGAGCTGAGCCCAGAAAAGGGATTTTGACGTAAGGAAAAATCTATTTCTGGGCGATTGGCTCGTGTCGCCAGCGAAAAAATCCCACCCTACCCATCCCTTCGCCCAAGATTGTCTGCTAACTTCAGGATGGCCACCAGAGGCGCAGCAGTCGGCAGCATGGGATGGAGTAGTAGTAGTACGAGCTGCTCACTCTGTGGGTCGGCTCCCCTCTTGGAGGGATTTTGTAGTGGGAGATTTCTATTGGCATTTGGCTCGTGGTAGTGGTCTCACTCGCCTAGTGTTCATACCGACACCCTCCTGGAGGGTGAGCGAGTCAGTTATACTGACCTTTTTCTTTATTTTATTTATTCTCTGGTATGTGTTAGTACATTTACCCTAGAAATAATAGATTAAAGGATATTTCGCTGGCGACACGAGCCAATCGCCCAGAAATAGATTTTTCCTTACGTCAAAATCCCTTTTTTATTTCTGCACAGAAATATGATACGCTTTTGAAACTGCCCTTCACAAGTTATCAAATACGATGTTTTTTCATGTTCTTTCTTGTGAGCGCCGCCTGCCACTCTTCCAAAATATCGAGTTTAAAAAAGGTGGAAATTAGTGATCAATGTGTCGATTTTATAAATGTTTAAAATGTGTATGAAAATATATTACGTATAGGGTATTTTTTATTTCTGTGCAGAAATATGATAAAAAGGCAGCTTTTGAAACTGCCCTTCACGTTATCAAATACGATGTTTTTCCATGTTCGTTCTTGTAAGCCGCTGTCTGCCGCTCTTCCGAAAATATTGAGTTAAAAATAGTGCAAATTTAGCGATCAATGTGTCAATTTTTTAAATGTTTATGCTTTTATGTTTAAAATGTGTATGAAAATATATTACATATAGGGTATTTTTATTTTTGTACATGAGTATGATACAAATTAAGGCAGACTTTGTAACTACGCTCCACGTTGTCAGGGGATGTTTTTTCATGTTTGTTCTTGTCCGCCACTGTTCCGAAAAATGCATGGTGTTATTTTATTAATTATGCATCTTTTCCATAAATCATTTGAAAAGTCATACATTACTTCACTGTATCCAATAATATTATATGTACTATTCTCATATTACTGTATTATAAAATTCTACGGCAAATCTAAGCCAGTATTCCGTGGAGCGGCCAATATTGTGGTTTGAAATCAGCTGATGGCAAATACGAGTTTGTTTCGCCATATTTAATGCAATTCTGAGCGAATTCTCTTCCTTCTAGTTAGCATAAACGAATATCTAGATTACTTGCCTTATATGAGACAAGGTTATTTTCTTATACAATGTGTTTTTAGGTGGAAATATGAATTGAATATGTCTCGTTGTGAATGTGAACTACTATTTTTTTCGTTAACAGATTATGTTGGCAGCATGTTTATTGCGTAAAAAAATTATGTGATTCCGTTCGCAATTCTCCTTTATATCATCGTAATACGAAATTTACGTTATTTATCTTATATCGGCGGGAAACCAACAGTAAAATGTGTTCTTTCAAGCACAGTAGTTTTGATTAAAATTATTTTATCTCAAATTTATCTATGGTTGTGTTTGATGGCATACGTTTACTGGATTTATCCTTGTTGCTTATGTACGATACTAGTCATTAGCAGCTTGAACAGTTTTCTCAGCTTCAGTTATAACTAGGTTTAAATTTAACAGTATTGATCTTTGATCTATATTGATCTTTGATCTATAGCAGATAAAGTTATTACATTAAGATATCTCAGTTCTATTCTACATAACGCCATTTATAGCAACTACGGTAATAGTGTACTGTAGTACGATGATTGAAATACAAGCCAAATGGATGTTATCCAATTCGGTTGTACTTAGTAACTTAGGGGAAAAAAAAAAAGCCTTTTCTTGTTCGGTTGTTCATGGCTGTCAGACGTTCACGCAACGAGTATAATGTTAAAACCATACTTTCATCATTCTCTTTTGCTGTTATTGAACTTATGTAACTAGAAGATGGGATAAATTAGGCTATTGTAATTTGGTCTCTCATAAAATCGGACTATCGTAAGATGAATTATCGTAACTTGAACACTACAGCTACCTGTAAACTGTATAATCCTTATTATATCTTTACATACTCTAGACACCCAAAGGATTAAAGCTAGGCTTTTTTCACTTTACAGTATTTATAATGCTACGTATAATATACTGTACAGTACTACTGTACAGTAAATTCTATAGTACTATACTGCCTAAATATTATTTTACTTTTTGTGCCATTGCGGGATTACAGCACTGTTTTACTGGTCTAGGGCGCTGTTAACTGGTCTAGTATTCCGAAAGAAGGTGTGCTGGGCCGTAGACTTTAAACTTGTTTAGCATAAAAAATCACTCGGCATCAGCGGCCAGGAATGGAACCCCTGCCGCTAACCGAAGGCCACCTGTATTTTTCATAGAAAAGTATCACAAATATGCAAATTTCCTGTGAATAATGGGTATATAAGGTCCTTAGAGAATACCTAAGTCCTTGAATCCTGAGTCTGCAAATAGTGGGGGTCGACTGTAGTTGTTCACCTTGAATTGGAGTAAATGTTGGAAGACTTTGTCTGCTCTGATAGCTCTGCTTCCAGGGTGAAGAGAAGAGTTCCTCCTTGAACCAACCTTCACAGAGACAAGAAGCAGTTCATCAGGAAGGATATCCATGTGTTTTACACAGAGAACATCCTTAACCTAGGAAGTTATGGAAAAACCCTTTTCTTCCTCTGTCTTATATTGATTTCATGTCTGAGACACACTCAGTGTTGTGGAGAGTTTTTTGGCTTACTTTGAAGTAAAGCTAAGGATGAAAGAACAGCCTCTACTACTTCCTTAGTTTTCAGACATTATTTGCTCTTTATGCCCATTTTGCTATCGAACTACCAGAGCCATAAGCAATCTTTGCTTCTTTCTATATTTTTTATGAAGGCTTAAAAACTTAAAAAGTGTCAACAATTTTTCAATACCTCGAGACTGTATTTAGTGACTGGCATGGCATGGTGGAAGGAAGCACTGGATGATCTATTATCTCTTCATCTTTTCAGTAAGGTGCTGAGTTTGGAGATTCAGGGGCACAGTGTACTTGGAGCACCCATCACTCTCAGTGGATGGGCCTTGACTTTATTTCAGTGTAGGTGTCAGTGTTTTCTGGTTGTTTTATTTTGGTGCTGTGCCCAGGGCAAGGGCAGACACCTGTCATACTTTGCTAGCCATAGGAGCTTTCCCTTCGCTGCAAAGTTTCCCCTAAGTGGGATGCACCCTTGATTCTACCACTACACCATTACAAGTTAAGATGAGCACCAACCAGAGACAGTATTTATCTGCATAGCTATCTTAACTGATAGAATGACAAGCATTTTCTATTCAATGCTAGTAATTTTTCTATTTCAAATTCATTACATGACTTAATGCTTTGGAGTAGAATATGTTCATGGTTACACCTCCTTTTAATTGTGGAATCAGCTATATAACTAGGTACTGGGTAAGTCTCATATACAAAAATATTTTTATAATTAAATAAGGTTTTGCATATACTTAACCAGTAATTATATGATCGGAGCCCACCTGCCTCCCCTCTGATGGACATTATGCATAAAACAGAATGAAGTGATTAGCTAAGTTGTTCCTAGTATTGCCGTTGGGGATGGCACTGTATATGTACACTGAGCAATCAAAGAGATACAATGAAATTTGAATTGGGCTGCCGTACATGGAAACAAATAGCCATATCTTTGAACCACAGACAATAAGGTCCCACCCCTCCCCTATTTCAGAAGGGAATATGTAATGAGAACAACATTTTTTGTGTGTTTACATGTAGGCAGTTAACCCTTTAATGCCGAAGGAGTATAATAAAAATCTTCTCCCGTATGCCAGCGGGGTCTGGGAGTTCATTTTTGGCTCCTTTTTTTGTCATTGCGTAAAGTTAAGTATGCAGCCATCAGAAATGGAAAAAATGTCATTATCATATATAAATAATGGGATATATGATAGCGCAAAAACAAATTTCATATATAATTGTATTCAAATTGTGCTGTGAGCAAAACGGTTAAATCTAACAAGTTAATTTTTTTCTGTTGTATTGTACACTAAATTGCAATCATTTTGGTATATAACACATTGTAAAATGATCCAGGCAATACAGAGAAAATATTATCACAAAATTATGCATGAATTCGTAACGCGGACATAAAAAAAAGCTGTTTTCAAAAAATCACCATAAATCGAAATATTGTGCCAGAGACTTCCTGTTTGTTGCAAAATGAAGGTAATTGATTGATTATTACTAGACTGCAAGTTTTGTAGCTTACAATTGCAGTTTTAGACCATTTCAGTCTAGTTAAAGTTGACCTAGGGACAAATTTTTTCTATCTATCGTTATTTATATGAAAATATTTCAAAACTGATAAAAGCTACAACCATAGGTTGTTTTTTTTGTTGTATTCTAAATGAAATTGCGCAGAATTTCATATATAAAACTTTATGTAACAGTTAATTTAAAATGGTGCAAACATTACGAAAATCGGACGAAAAAATTTATGATTTTTTCGGAAGAGTTACCGCGCGGACGTAAGGAAAAAGTTTATTTCATAAATTCACCGTAAATCGAAATATTGTGTTAGAGACTTCCAATTTGTTGAAAAATAAAGGTAAATGATTGAATATTACTAGAATGTAATAGTTTTAGCTTACAATTACGTTTTTTGACCATTTCAGTCGAGTCAAAGTTGACCAAAGGTTGAAATTTTGGCACTTATCGTTATTTATATGAAAATATTTCAAAACTGATGAAAGCTACAACTATGGGTTGTTTTTAGTTGTATTCTACATGAAATTGCACACATTTTCGTATATAAAACTTTATGTAACGGCTAATTTAAAATGGTGCAAACATTAAGACATTCTGACGAAAAAATGTCTAATTTTTTTCGGAAGAGTTACCGCGCAGACGTAAGGAAAATTTTTTTTTTTTTCATAAATTCACCATAAATCGAAATATTGTGCTAGAGACTTCCAATTTGTTGCAAAATGAAGGTAAATGATTGAATATTACTAGAATATAAGACTTATAGCTTACAATTGCGTTTTTTGACCATTTTGGTTGAGTCAAAGTTGATCAAAGGTTGATATTTTGGCACTTATCGTTATTTATATGAAAATATTTCAAAACTGATAAAAGCTACAACCATGGGTTGTTTTTAGTTGTATTCTAGATGAAATTGTGCACATTATCATATATAAAACTTTATGTAATGGCTAATTTAAAATGGTGCTTATGTAACGGCTAATTTAAAATGGTGCAAACATTATGACAATCAGACAAAAAAAAATTTATGATTTTTTCGGAAGTTACCGCGCAGACGTAAGGAAAAAGTTTTTTTCATAAATTCACCATAGAAATATTGTGCTAGAGACTTCCAATTTGTTGCAAAATAAAGGTAAATGATTGTATATTACTAGAATATAAGAGTTTTAGCTTACAATTGCCTTTTTCGACCAATTCGGTAGAGTCAAAGTTGACTGAAGGTTGAAATTTTGGTACTTATCATTATTTATATGAAAATATTTCAAAACAGATAAAACTACAACCATGAGTTGTTTGTTGTTTTATTCTACATAAAATTGCGCATTTTTTTCATATATAATACTCCATGTAATGGCTAATTTAAAATGGTGCAAAAATTATGCCAAAGTGACAAAATAATTTCCCAGATGTGTCGCTGATACTTTTTAGTGCGATAAGAAAGAAATTCACGCTTGCGCGCCAGCGTAATGATTGTAAACAAAACAACGCCTTGATCCGTGAGCTCCCAGCATCCCTCAAGGCGCGTGATTCAAAAGTTTTTGCCTAGTAGGCCTATAACTATTTTTCCGCGAATTTTTAAAAAAACTTTTTTATAACGACGTACCATACGTCCAATCGGCACCCAACAGACAATTTATATTGATGTTTAATATGTCCAATCGGCGTTAAAGGGTAAATGGTATTGAAATACTTTGCTACAAAACAATGAAGTTTGACATTTCAGTGATAATACTACAGTACTTCAATTTGCAAAACAAGAATATAGGGATAGAACAATGGTAAATCAGGAAATTAGACAAGAGCAACAACTAGTAAAGGTTGTAAATATCAAATAATAATAATAACAACAACAACAACAAATGAAGGCGTTATTATTTAAAATGAGTTCTTTTAGTCATGATGCCAGTGATCCAGAAGACAAGGTGATGCTTAACTACCTGCTAAGGTATAGAAATCGTAATTTTATGACTGACAAGTGAAACTACTATAGGAGTAAAAGACAGGAAAAGAATGAGTTATGTAAGAATAAAATGGAATAGTGAGGTAGGAGTGACAATGCATCTAGAGAACTGAGGAAGCAATTTAGGGAATTCTGTAATGCTGTTAACACTACTAGGTTCCTTAGACTGTAGATGGTAACATGCACTGCTTAACTGCCGATGATGTCTGTATCTTCTCTCTGTTGAATAAAAGTTCAGTGTCTCAAGATGTCCAAAGACAACATAGTTGTGATGAATTAAATGTATGGTATTAAGATGTGCTTACTATATTGGTATAATCTATCCTTTATATTGATGATAAAAGTATAGCATTAGTTTACTAGTTCAATATTTCATCATCCAAGTTGAAAAATGAGTGTCATTAGTAGTTTTCTTAAAATATATAGTGTTGGTACTTCTTTTTATTTATTTATCTAACCCTTAAACGCCGAGCCGCTATTTACCAAAGCGTCTGTCGTATGCCGGCGGCGTTTGGGAGTTAGTGCCGAAGCAGAAAAAAAGTTTTTCAAAAAATCACAGCTCGCTTAGTTTTTAAGATTAAAGAGTTCATTTGTGGCTCCTTTTTTTATCATTTCCTGAAGTTTAGTATGCAACCATCAGAAATAAAAAAAATCATTATCATATATGAATATTGGAATATATGACAGTGCGGAAAAAAATTTCATATATAATTGTATACAAATCGCACTGAGAGCAAAACGGTTAAAGCTAAGGAGTTAATTTTTTGTTGTTGTATTATATACTAAATTGCGATGATTTTGGTATACGTATAACAAATTGTAAAGTGATCAAAGCAACACAGAGAAAATATTGTCACAAAATGGTGCATGAATTCGTAACGCACAGACATAAAAAAAAGTCTTTTTCAAAAATTCACCGTAAATCAAAATATTGTGCTAGAGACTTCCTGTTTGATGCAAAATGAAGGTAATTGATTGAATATTACTAGACTGTAAGTGTTTTAACTTACAATTGCAGCTTTCGACCATTTAGGTCGAGTTAAAGTTGACCGAAAGTCAAATTTTTTCTGTTTATCGTGATTTATATGAAAATATTTCAAAACTGATGAAGGCTACAACCATGAGTTATTTTTGATGTATTCTACATGAAATTGTGCACATTTTCATACATAAAACTTTATGTAACAGCTAATATAAAACGGTGCAAACATTATGACAAACTGACAAAAGAATTTCTGAGATTTTCGGCCGAGTTACCGTGCGCTGACGTAAGGAAAAAGTGTTTTTCAAAAATTCAGTATAAATCAAAAGATTGTGCTAGAGACTTCTAATTTGTTGTAAAATGAAGGTAAATAATTGAATATTACTAGAATGTAAGAATTTTAGCTTACAATTGCATTTTTCTATTATTTTGGGCAAGTCAAAGTTGACCAAAGGTTGAAATTTTGGCACTTATGATTTATATGAAAATATTTCAATACTGATAAAAGCTACAACCATGAGTTATTTTGTGTTGTGTTCTACATGAAATTGTGCACATTTTCATATATAAAACTCTATGTAACTGCTAATATAAAATGGTGCAAAAATTACGACAAAGTGACGAAAAAATTTCTGAGATGCGTCACTGGTGCTTTTTAGTGCGAGAAGAAAGAAATTCGTGCATGCGCGCCTGTGTAACGCTTGTAAACAAAACAACAGCTTGGTCCGTGAACTCCCAGCATCCTTCAAGGCGCGTGATTTAAAATTTTGTGCAAACTAGGCCTATAACTATTTTTCCGCAAATATTTAAAAAAACTTTTTGTTGTCGACGTATAATACATCCCAATAGGCGTTTAAGGGTTAATAATCTTTTAACTGTTACCCATAATACACAGCCTCTTTGTACCCAATGGCCAGGGTAACATTCACGGGGTAAATATTTATTATACCCAGATTACCAGGAGAACATAGTAGTATGTAATGAACAAACATGGTTAGATATCACCGAAGTCTTATTGACTATCATATTCATTGTATTTATTGAGCAGTATTTCGTGTCTTCATACATATAGAAGGCAAATATATATTATTTTCTTTTAGGTTTTTACCTTGCATGACTTCTAGTATTTGAAAGATTTTTGAGTGCTTTTATATTTTCCAAATGCATTCTATTAATTTATTTCCATCTTAGTAGTTTTTTTTAGTAATTGTCTTCCTTATTTTAATACACCCAACTGTTCTTATGCATTTATGCCATTCACTCTTTCTCTCTTCTATAAATGCATTGGAGAAGGACAAGGAAAATGGGTTGAAAAGGGGGATGAGGAGACATGATTATTGTTTGAGTATGATTCAGAAGACTTCTATAGGCATAGAAAGTGTGCAGGTCGAATGACCCTGAAATAAATGGGGTGAAAATTAATTGTATTTATACATACTTAATAATGGTGTGGGTGAAATTATGCTTATGCATAAAGGTATACACATTAAAAAAATGGTTAACCAACAGAGTTATTGACACTTTTTAAAATTGTATTTTATGTGTGATAAATTTGGATGATATTGATGATACTGGAAGCGTGAATATTGTATATGATCTGAATTTTAATTTTACTTTGCAGGGAGGAGACTTAGGATTACCATTGACTTCATTGGGAGAATGTGCACTCCATGTTGCTATATACCAGGAAAATGGAGCATCCCTTCCCTTAGTAGATTTTTTGGTTCAAAACAGTCATTCTCTTGATCGTCAGACAAAGGAAGGAAACACTCCATTACACTACTGTGTCATCTCAAATAAACCAGAATGTATGCGATTACTGTTAAGAGTGGGTGCTAACCCAAGTATAGAGAATAACAATGGCAAGAATCCTATGGATATTGCTAGTGAGCGTAATTGTGGGCTAATGGAAGATATGGTATGTGTTCTTCTAATTTTTCATCTTTTTAGAAAAAAATTTACATTAGTATATCAGTTGTGTAGAAGTTGCATTTCTAAATTAAATCTATGCAGTACATATATCTGTTCTGTAGAGTTGCATTTATCTGTTCTGTAGAGTTGCATTTCTAAATTAAATCTATGCTAGAAACAGTGTTTAGAGAAAAATGGTTCACCAGAGCATTATGTTGCTTCATTAGAATCTTTTATGTATAGAACTAAATGATTATCTAGAAAATTATTGGCATATTGTTTTAACATATGTTCTTTATGTATTTCAGCTCAATCAGGCATTTTTAACATGTTTCCTTTCTGTATTCCAGCTGAATCAGGCATTGCAACAGAAGAAGTCTATGTTTGAAAATGTGGAGTATGAGTGGAATTTGTCTGATGACAATTTAACAGATGTATCAGATGATGATGAAAACTTCAAGGTAGTCTATTATTGTATTTTCAATATTGTCATAATTGATTTTCCCATTTTTTTTTAATAATATTATTTTTTATTTCTCTTAAAAGCAGGTAGTGTATATTATGTATATAAATACATTTTTCTTGTGTATTAGTTTAATACGTACAGGCCTTGAACTTTCATTTTACTTTATTTAAAAATTTCAGCAGAATGGCATGTCCACCCCTGAAAAGAGAAGTAGAAGTAGACCTGTGAGTTTGCCGGGTTCAAGCTCTCCCATATGCCAACGAAGTGCTGAACATAGAACATACAGTGATCAAAGAAGTGTAGGAGAATATCGAAGTAGTGAGCATCGTAGTTCAACTTCTAGGTGGTCCAGAAATCAGCCTCCACCACCACCAGTGTCTAGTAAACCCATATGTAAGTATTTAAAATGTTCTCATTCGTATATCATGTACAGGAGTTTCTTGTATTTTTTTTATTTTAGGAACGAGGAAATTTGCTGTGTGGCATTGATACTAGTTTATTTATCAAAGGAGATTTCTTTTGGTGTATGCTGAAATCTTATGGCCAATTGTTGAGTTGAAGATTTAATTGCACAGAATTTTTGAAGTTCATCTGCATGTGAATAAAGTTGTGCTGTTTTATATAACAAAGTTCAGGGAAACCATGGTTATATCCTTAACTTTAATTACGTCTGATAATTTTGGGATTATCCATTAAGTTGTGATTACCATATTTGCTGCCATGTAATGTGCACCAACAAAAACATTAATATTTTGGGGAACTTATTCAGGAAAGATAAATATCCTTCACCCATTTTCTTTTATCTTTACAGTCCTCTTCATTATAGGTTATGAAGTTCATTGCATGTTAGCATTTGAAACTGCAGAGGAAATACTAATATTACAGGGATTCTGAATAAGTAAAGTCCTGTGCGAACTTGGCAACCAGTACAACCATAACCTACTATGTCTTGTATTTTCCTGTGTGTGGAGCTTAGGGCTTATTTCTGATACAATAAATTTAAGCATAATACAGATATATTTACTATAATATTGCTATTTGTGATATAATGTACAAAAAATGTATCAGTTCAGCATCAAAACACATCATACAGTGTGTACTTGAATGTGTTCAGTCCAGTGAAGGAACTTAGATGTACAAACATCTATCTGAATAGCTTAACACTCTCTCTCTCTCTCTCTCTCTCTCTCTCTCTCTCTCTCTCTCTCTCTCTCTCTCTCTCTCTCTCTCTCTCGTAATTTTTACAAAAGTTTCATACAACAGTGTTTTATCAATCACTAAATCACATTCTCTCTCTTCCCCTCAAATATTACTGGTACAATATTGAGCTTGCTAAAAGCATTTTACAGCATTGATGCAAAAAAAAATTAGATATTCAGTACAGTTGTAGGACACTTCACTGTAGGGTATGGATATAATCATTGTTGTTGATTTTGTTGAATGCAGACTGGTGAGTGGCAGAGGTAAATGGGAGAGGCTGATGAAAGCTAATGAAATACAACATGTAAAGATTGGTTGCAACTCATGAGGGTAGTTGTTTGTTATATTGGTTGTGTATAAAGACTTATGATTGGACATTTTCAAGAAGAAATGATGACTGGCCTATAAGTAGATATGTACATATTGGCACTAAGAATATTTAATGACAGTCAGTAATTGCTGAAGATACATAGGTGATTTATAAAACCCTTATGGTTAGACATTTTCATAAGGAAAAGACAACTGGTATGTAATGTTATCTTAGATAATAATTACTGTTATGTATGGTAGGTACTAATAACAACTAATAACATTTTTCTGCAATAGACAAAACTTATTGGATTTGATGTGATTTTTATTGGGTTATGTTTGATTTTTGTTTTATCTTTAGAATGGTAAATAGAACATTCTGATGTGTGTACAAATAGAAATAATTTCTTTATTTTACACGCACAAAGTGATGTATTTTATTAGCGTGCTACATGGCTTATATATATACAGGTAGTCATGGGATTTGAAACTCATTGCAGAAACCAATTGTTCATAACCTATAAGCAAAATTTGTACGCTTAACTTTCACTTTACAGTATTTAGTTCACTGTGAATTTCCTTGAACTCTCTTTGGGAAAAAAAAGGAAATGCTTCCTATATGTCAGCAAATATGGTACATTGTCTAATGTCTTAAGGCAGAATATATTTTATTCTGGAAGTAACCGAAAAACTGGAAGTAACCAAAAGTTTTTGTTTTCCATCCTCATTGGAATTATCAGATTGTATATAAATTCACATATTATTAACATAAATGAAAATGAAAGTGGCATATGAACGTATTTGAATGAGCTTAACTGAAAATGGTGTAATGAACAAATTCTGTATTGATTTATAATTTTATTGTAAAGAAAAGTTAAAACTGATGAACTGAAAGTCCACAGTATT
Organism: Macrobrachium nipponense; assembly: GCF_015104395.2. Lineage (NCBI taxonomy): Eukaryota > Metazoa > Arthropoda > Malacostraca > Decapoda > Palaemonidae > Macrobrachium > Macrobrachium nipponense. The sequence goes on along the minus strand of NC_061102.1, from coordinate 41,356,557 downwards.
GTTTCCATTCTAGTAACATCCCAGAACTTATTGTATGGTCTGCGTTCAGGTGAAGTACAAACTATTGCTTTGTGAATGCTTTTCCTCACTTATCTGAGAAAGTGAAATTAGTTACTGTGTAAAACTACAAGTATTGTTTACAATATACCACTAGTGGTTAAGTTTGCTTTATACTGGACAGACCATTTCTCTTCCCGAATTGCACTTAACTACTTACTATTTCCTGAGTGTTGAAATGGCCAGCACCCTCCTCATTGCTGTGGTTGTTCTGTTTTTATAAAGTCATATTTTGTTCATTGTATTCATCACGTTTTTCATTAGCTGGAGTGCTGGGATTTGTTTACAGTTTTGTTTGTGCTTACTGTGAGACTGTTAAGCAGGAAAGAGATTACTAGGCTGCTGGTTAAAAAGGTATCTTTGAATATCTTGTGCTTCTGCACCAAACGATTGGTGATGGCGTTTACAATGAACATGGAGATTCTGTGTGCTTCTGCACCAGGGGATTGGTGATTGCATTAACAAAGAACAGGAAAATTCTGTATAGTTGTGACTGCAAACTTTTGAGACTTATGGCTAGGCCCTATTGGTAAGATTGTTGTTCAGCATCAGCAAACAGTTGTTACAAGTTTAGGAAATGTATGCAATGGTTTGGTTATTTGTAGTACATTAATATTGTTGGTGTACACCATGTTCAGCTCATTTGTCATTGTCATTCCCTTTCATTTAAAATTACCTTTTTGTTTAGTGTTTGATCATGCTCTATGGTATCTTGGGGAATTTTAAACTAATAAACTTCCATTAATTGTTTTGAAGGCAAATTTGTAGTGTGTCACCATGATTGTGATTCATGCACTTTGCTCTTCAGTTTGGATGGAAAGGTTTTGTGTTATTTTAAACCCTTCCTGGTTTGTAAGACAAAAAAGAACGCCTGTGGCCAGAGGAGTGGGGGAAGAAGATTACACCCTAACTATGTAGAGCAAAGATTTCAGTGAACTATTTTTTACCTAATGCTCACCTCTCCTTTTTGCAAATGGGTTGAAGTTTTTTGTGTAGTCATTGATAAGGTAGTTTTTAGTTCCATAAAGGGAGACGGCTTCTCCAACACTTTTTCAGGTACAGACTCCTACAGATACCGTGTTGATAACAGTGATTGTCTGGTTTCCAATAAAAAAAAAATTTATCCAAGTTTTGTAATTTTCAAGCTCTATTTTTGTCAATGATTGCAATCTTTTCTCATTAAAGAGACAGGTATATTACTTCCTAATCCTTTATTTCAGGCCTGGGCTTGACACATTTGGTAGTCATCCTGTTGGCTTTGATAAATGTCTGTATACTATAAAATGTTTTCAGGAATATTTGTTTCAAGGTCACCTATTTTGTTCTGATTGGTGTTTTCATTTACTCTAAGAAATATTGTCATCAATACTTTGCTGTTACCTTAACTGTAAAAGTAAAAATTAAGAGGAAGAGAGACACAAAATATGAAGGAATTAATTAAATTGGTTGGGTAGATTCCATTTCTGCATGTTTTTTGTTTTTTGCCTCTCAAGTGTTTAGTTGTTATGAAAGCTCTGTTTCTCTTGAATGTTTTTCATAAACTCAGTCACTGTTCCTTCAGTTTGGTAAGTATGGATGCCTGATTTCCCTCAGCATTAGGAGTTGAGGAAAATTAGAATGAAAGACAAATTTCTTTTTAATGTAAAGTTTAAAGCTTAACATGCATTTTGATTAGTATTAGAGATAAGCATGGATTTATTAAATTTTCATGCAGTGTAACCATAGTTTTGTAAATATGCATGGGTTATTGGTATTAACTAAATGATGGTTTTGAGAGCTTTTAGTTTTAAATTGTTACGTAGGGTAACACAGAATGGGTATTTAAAATTACTAAAAGCTTCTGTCTGACAATTTCATATGGGATTTACATAACTTAGTTTTGTTTTTAGTGAAAATTTGAAATTGTTAACCTTAGTTCTTGTAGGGTTTTTTTTTAACATTTAAGCTTAAATTTAAGGTGTATGTATATGCTAACCCAAATGTTTTATTGGAGTTTACATCTTATTCAGTGTCACATAAGGGAGAATGTTCAGGAAGTACGTACAAGCTCCCACTTAGTAATTGTGTTCTCAATGTTGTGCCGAGGATAGAGGTAGCCCATCATCCTAGTGTTAATACTTATAAAAGTTGTGAATTTTATGTTTATTTTACAGCATTTATTTTATTCATTTGTTATCATTGTTAGTTATAGCATCCTCACTTTCATATTATAATATCCTGCTATTGAAAGCATCTTAAGTTTGGTGGTCTGGTTAAATTATATATACAGTAACTAATTGGGAATTTTGTTCTTTGAAGGATGACATCACACCTGGTTCTTTTAAATTTCTTATTAGTTGGTTTTTGTTAATTTAGGACTTTTAGGAAGCTGAAGTGATTAGAAGATCTGTATAACTGTAAATGGATAAGGTTCTTGAAATATTAACTTGGTTTGCTGGTTCATGGACAAACTTTTCTGTTTATTAATAAGAAGAACATTTCATTTATGAATGCAATTTGTCTGTAAGCTCTGTAAGGAAAAAAAGGTATATTCATATGAATATTGATTTGAATACATATTTGTTTCACAACAAACCTATTACCTTACCCATAATTAGTCCATATTTGTGGTCAACAAACTCACTTTTGGTGGAGGCAGGTGTTTTGCCCTTAAAACATCACCGTAATTTAATAACAATACAAAGAGGTCTTTCAATGCAAGCAGGATCGTCTCCTGCAACTTACTGCTTCCAAAACTGTAATCAAGTAACAGCAGTTAATAGTACTAGCTCTTTCCCAAAAAGAGCTAGATACATAATGAACATACATAATATGAATCCAATTTTTCACCCACCAATGGAATTGCCACCACCATGGATTTTAAATAGAGTAAAGATATGTACCTCCCTGTCTTACCTACTCAAAAAACAAATGACAAGTACGGAAATGTACCGCCAACATGCTTTGGAGCACATTAGAAGAAAAGGCGACAAATTTATGATATATACAGACGGCTCCAAAAATAATGTTGGAGTAGGAGCATCTGCATATTCGAAAAATATGTTAAGTAAAAAAAGCCTACCTTCAATATCATCAGTATTTACTGCTGAAGTCACAGCCATACAGATGGCTCTAGATATGATATCTGAGGCAAAAGCAAGTGTGTCTGTTATTTTCAGTGACTCACCTCAGCGCTATAGATGCAATAAGACAGTATAAACCAGGAAACCAAATAGTACAGGAAATTCAAATAAAAATTCATCAACTCCTCCAATCAGGAATATCAATGGAAATATGTTGGATCCCAGCACACGTGGGAATAAAAGGAAATGAATATGCAGACTCTGCTGCCAAATTAGCCTGCACTATCCCTCCAACAATTTCATATGCCCCAGTGTCAGACTGGGTAAAATCAGTTAAAACATTAATTTACCAGGATTGGAAAGAAGAAAAATGGGCCCCCCCCTCGGTGCCAACAACAAATAAACTTAAAAATATAAAAACTGAAGTCTATGCATGGAGGACATCCTCACAGGAGGAAAGAGCAAAAGAGTGATCCTAGCAAGGCTACGTATAGGACACACAAGATTCTCACATGGTCACTTGATGTCAACACCACATGCTGACCCAGTGAAATGTAAACATATGTCAAACACCCATGACAGTACAGCATTTGCTTGTTGAGTGCCCAAATTGGACCCAGCAAAGATCTATTTATCTGCGGAGTTCGGAAATGAAAAATATTCTTGCGGAAAGCAGGGATTTTTCAATTAATAAAATCATAAATTTTTTAAATAAGACGGGTTTCTCAAAAAATAAAGTCCTACTTTTTTTTTTTTTTTTTTTTTTTTTTTTTTTTTTTTTTTTTTTTTTCCCCCCTCAGGATTGATCCCTGAGAACCAGCCCGAGAAGAGTCTACTTGAGACTCAGAGGTCTGGAAAAACTAACACCTATTAATAATAATAATTGTGGTCAACAAATTATCTGAACATTACAATCCCTTTTTGAATGAGAGGGAAGATTGTAGTCACTATTGTGTGTGATTGAATGATCTGCAGGTTTCAGTTTCCAGCACCATCGTACAGGTCCACAATAGTAATTGTGCATTCATACTTAGGCTGATGCTGGCATTCAATTTTAATTGGTTTTTATGTTTGAGAATTTTACTCCTGTTAATTCCATTCATTGTTCTTTTTGAGTGGTGTTTCCTAACTAGATTGGCAATGTTAATATTGAGTTTTCCCAAAATATGATATTTTCATCTTTTGCCTATTTTCTCTATTGAGCATCATTATACATTGTAGGGCATATATTCAAATCTGATTTTTACTCTCAAAGTATAAAAAATTAGCTTTTCCATGTATTTTTGTGATTGCCACCTTCCCTCACAATCCTCAGTCAATGTCAGTTAGAATTGGTGGTGTTGTGCTCTGGCTGCAGTAACTGTAGACAGTCTCATGATATATGTATATGTCATATGCAGTGACAAACAGTAAGCTTACTTCATTGTATTGGAACCTCGGTTTTCATTCATAATTCATTCAGGAACCTTCCATGAAGTCCAAAATGCAATGAAAATCAAAACAATAATTCCCTTAAGGAGTAATGTAAATCGTACAATTAATGCTTTCCAGATTCCAGACCCCCAGAATGTTAACAAAAAATACATTTTATAGGGATTAAACAGTTTTACATAAAGAAACAATGAGAAATAAACATACAGTGCCCCCTGGTTTTACGTGTTTCACATTTCCGCGGTCCACTTTTTCTCCGATTTTTGTGGAACATATTCACTTTTCCACGGGGAACTTTCACTAATTTGCGGATTTTTTATATTGGCCATATCTCTAAAATTATCACATTTTTTTTTTGTAGAGCAGCACTAGTTATTCACTAATTACTATTGTATTTTTTCATTTTGTGTATGTGACTAAATACATACTAATCTTTATGATAAAAGTGATTTACAGCATACTTATAGTGTAGTTATGCATCTGTTAAGCTTATTCCAGGTTGGGCCCCATACTGAGCATAATAGGTGTCTGATTCTCTCTCTCTCTCTCTCTCTCTCTCTCTCTCTCTCTCTCTCTAAGGGTAATGTAAGATGTATTTGAAATTATATTGCTGTAAAGAGTTTTGTTTATAAAGCATGTTGTTCAATGTTTAAAATATATTCACAAATTTTCATTTTATTTTCCAGTAAAAGTAGACGAAAATAAAATGAAAATAATTAGCAAATATTTAAAATATTGTACAACATGCTTTATCATAAAAAGCTTTACAGTAATATCATTTCAAATACATCTTACATTACCCATGCACACACACACTCACAGAGAGAGAGAGAGAGAGAGAGAGAGAGAGGAGAGAGAGAGAGAGAGAGAGAGAGAGAGAGAGATTAGGTTGTCACAAAGACTTATTAGTCCATCCAAGGAGACATTGTGTGCTCACTTATTTCATGGAGCAGGTTTTACTGTTCATTCGCGATGTCCTAATGGTTTTGTCTAACTTTCTTGTAAATTCTTCCACACTGTTGCTGCTTACAACTTCTGGTGGCAGTTTATTTCATGTGTCACATATCTTGTATGTAAAGAAGTTCCTACAATGGGATGTGTTGTATCTCTTCAGTTCTAGAGAATTGCACACCTAGTATGCTCAGTCTGTGGCCCGACCTGGAGTGAGCTTGATAGATACATAACTACATTATAAGTATGCTGTAAATAATTTTTATCATAGAAATCAGTATTTAGTCACAAACACAATATGATGAGATGAAAGAATACAGCATTTAGTGTATAAACAGTGTCGTTATATAAAAAGTGAATTATAGTGATAATTTTAAAAGGATTACCGTGGTACCTCGACATACGAAAGGCTTAACTTACGAAAAACTTGACATACGAAGGCAAATACGAAGATTTTTTTTTGCTCTACATACGAAAATTGTTGACGATACGAAAGGTTGTTGCTGTATAGTCCTGAGATTCGCCCGGACCACCGATAACAATTTTAAAACTCGCTTCCCGCCAACTTAGTAGACTCACCACCATCTCCCATTGGTTCCTGATGCTAGTCACCACCATAAGATCCTGCTCTCCTATTGGTCAGTATCTCTCCCATGATCCCATCATGTATCCCACACATGTTCAAAACAAAAATTACTCAGAAAAGGGGAAAGGACAAAGGCAAGGCAAACTCAGGTTTTGAGATGATTGTAGTGTGTGTTCTGATAGCCTCTTGCAGGTTGATCACACCCAGATTCGAGATAGACGATGATTTATAGGAAAAAAACATGTTTTTGAAACACTCCTCGGGTCGTGCTCGACCCGTCGCACCTATTCAGGGTTAAAGAAACGCCAGAAACAAATGTCTCTGGACAGTTTTGTTGTGTGACAGGGGTCCAGTAACTCTCAAGCTGGTCCTAGTGCCAGTAAAAAACAAAGTGGGGAAGTAATTTCAGATAGTGCCAGTAAAAAAAGAGAAGTAACCCTTGATAGGTTCTTGATACCTTAAGTCCTACTGGAGGGAGATTCCCCTTCCAAACAATAACCTCTCCCCTCCTCTCTGTCTTCCATACACTAATAGGTGTTTTCCATAAAGGTGAGAGTGATGTTAAATGTTCATTTATTCATTTCATTAGTCATTTATATTTATTTCTCATTGTTGTCTTTATGTAAAACTCTTTATTCCCTAAAAGATGTATTTTTTGTTAATATTTTTGGGGGTCTGGAACGTATTAATTTTATTTACATTATTCCTTATGTGAATTAATGTTTATGTTTTCATACGTTTCGGTTTTCATGGGAGGTTCTGGAACGAATTATGTATGAAAACCGAGGTTCTACTGTACTGATGATACAGTTTTTGTTCCAGTTACATATTTTATTGCATTTTTTGCTAGCCTCATCATTTTTGTTTAGTATTTATGAAAGTAGTAAAATGGATTTTCTTGGTAGGTGATTAGACCACCAATTGTGAGATTTTTATTGTCTACATAACATCATAACATGTAAGTAAGTTCTTGCTCTAGTTGGGATAGGTTTTACTTTGGGTTAAGTCTAGGATGCCTACCTTTCTAATGTTGGAACAGTTCTCATTGATAAAACATTTTGAGGTCAGGCTTGTTCTCATTACTGCTTACCGGTTATTGGCGGGAGTTCCATTCCCGACAGCGTGACTATAACCAAAAATTGGCGATAACTGGGGATTGGCACCGATAAGCAGAGATCAGCACACATTGGCACCAGAAATCCAGTTATCCTCATTGCTAGACAAACACTGCAAAACAGGATCGCTGATAACCTAGGCCACCTATAACCAGGGACTGCCTTTAGTTGGAATATTGGTGCTTAGATAATTTCTACAGTATCTCATATTTTTCCTTGCCCTTTTTATGAACTTGTATAATTTTATGTGCACAAGGGTTAAATTTTCAGCATAATTCTGGACATCTGTCTCTGCTGATAATTGAGACCTCTCTGCTCACTTTTAAAATGATTCTTTCAGAGATGCATCAGCTGGTCTCCCACAACTACTCACTTTAATCTATCACTTTTTTCCCCTGCAAGTGCCTTGTCTGCCTGTTTAACTGTTCTCCTGTAGTAGTACTTGCCCTATTGGTTTCTCTTTAATGAAGTTTTACTTTTGTAAGCAAAATTCAGTGATGGAACACCTTTCAGTTTCCTCTTAGTGATTAGATTAATTTTATAGTGAATGTTAACTTGACTCACCAACGGTCAGTGATGAAAGTGAAAGTGGCTAGATCTATCTGTAATTATATACTCCAGGACATGGACAAGGTATTGTTACCTTCATTTGGGAAGACCTTGTGCCGTGTTGCAATTCAGACCCCATGCAAGAACAAGTCAGAGGCCATGATTGTTGTGAACATCAAGAATCATTACCATAGATGTGCTTGCAAATCTGACTCGGTAACAGCCTATACCAGTAGAACCACACTTATATTTAAGATCTTGATAAAAGTAAAGGCTGCTGATGACCATAAGCCACTACAAGACCTGAGCTGTTTCACCAATAAGGCTGTTCCCTTAACTATATTGGAGGGTAACCTTATTACCTTACCAATAGGCCTGTGATTTCTGAATTCCAGAACTATGATTAGACAACCAATACCTGGAGTATAAGACAACCTAGTGACCAGTTTATGATCCTTGGTCAAGGGCCTGTGGCCTGTTGAATGAGAGCTGTTTAAGCAGGGAAAACTCTGTGAGAAAATCGGTCCCAGTTTAAGTCTTGAGCCATGCTAATTGCCATTCCATTGCACAATTGGCCAGCCTTGCAAAGAGGACCCATGCTCATCAGAGAGTGTGAATATGATCAATTCACAAACAAACATTAGGAACAGAGCCATGTTATTGATTCGGTGCAGTGTAACTTACAAGAGTAGTGTTAAGGATCCACTACAAGTTCAGAGAAGTAGCATTTTCAAGAACCATGACCAGCACCATCTTAGGAGTCCAGGCCTATGAAACCACATCCAGTGATCACAACTGTGCTGCCATCCGGAACCTAGTAATCTTGCATGTGATCTGTGGTACCTACCAAAACTTTGTATGAGAGCCATGCTGTCACACAGAAGTACAGCTGAGCATAAAACCCTTTCTCTCATCCAGAGCTTGCACATGTAAGCAAGACCCATGCTGCTGTCCACAGCCATGCACATGCAAGCAAGACCTATGCTACCATCCAGAGCTGTGCTACTACTCAGCAGTGATTTGCAAGTAATCAAACCCATGATCATATGAGGATCTGTGCCCAACACTTCATTTGTTTCAAAGATCAAGACCATATCAATGCCAAGTTCCTACCCTTGCCAAGAACCAGATGATAACTGTAGTAGTCACATCCAGATCCATGTGGTGATGTAACTTCAGTTCAAGAACAGAGCCACATAAGAAACATATCCAAGTTAATGCTAGCAGTCGTATCCAGGATGCACAGGCAGGTAAAGCAATTATTCAAGATTAATATACACAGGAGAACCCCAGACCACTACACTAATCCGTTCTTGACCACCAGTCATTACCCTAACCTTACCTTTTTATACAAAACATTACACCTAAATTTTTAAAATGCATACTGTATAAAAAACTGGCCTACGTCCAATATGGATATGTTACTGATGGTTGACCAAGCGTTATAGGCTAGTTAATGTATAGTAGGTACTGTACTGGGTAGGCTCAAAACTTGTTACTAATAGTAAAACATTAAAAAACAAGCCTAATTAGTACAGTAAATTTAGAAGATATATTAAAAATAAGATGCTAAATCAGTCGCACAAATACTTTTCAATAATCTTCTCCTTAAGTTCAATTGTGGTTCTTATTGTTTTCCTCTTCTACTTGTCTGCAATGGCTGTCTTGGGACCCATGACTGAATCAAAATACAGGACAGAAAGCCACAAAAACTGAGGAAATATTCTTGTACAAGCATGTACTTGGTAAAAAAATAGCAGCATAGTAAGCTGGCTTTAAACGACAATGCCACCAGCAACGCCAACTAGCGGCAACTGACTGAAACACTTTTGTTTACAAAATTCATATGGTTCATTGGGTCGGACTCTGGTTTTTGTTCGAGCTCTGATGCAAAATTTATTTGAAATTTTGTGTCAGAATCTGATCATGTTGAGTTCTGAAACGTTAGAGGACCAAGGTTCTACTGTACTGTAGTACCATTCATGGACGTTACATCAAGGATCACATTATTAGAATGATCCATGAACTGAGATTTGAGTTCATTCATGCCAATCAGTGTCCATACTACACTGAAAACACTTCTTATTGTCAGATCAGCAAGTGAAGCAACATTTGGCTGCTTGAAATTTTGGTAACTTGAGAACGGTTGGTGTTGGTATTGGTCTTCTCCAAGGACAAGTTATGCTATTGGAGCAAACCAACACTAGAGCAGTGGTAAGACAGCCTTTATTTACTAACAATTCAACTTCTTCACCCAGCACTGGAATTGCTTCAGAACTTGTACATGCACTGAAGAACCACAGAAGATTCATATAGCTCAGGATACATCTGGGTAGTGGTAATTAATTTGGAAGTCCACACTTCATAACATTCAGCATGATTGGGCTAGTGATGTCAGGTTCTTAGATTCTAAGAAATGGTCATTAACCATGGTAGCTCCTTTCAAGAGTGTTTTGCCCCCTCTAATATGTACTCGTGATGGCTTTTCTGGCTCTGACCTAGTAGGAGAAACCCCTGTGCCTGCAGATTTGCAAGAACTTGGCATATAGACTTTCATGCATAGGGCCTGTTTGATGAACCTGAGATAGAAACAGTATTTTTCAGTTAGACATTATTTCCAAGCCACACAGGCCGTCTACACTCTTCCTCCACTTGGTAAATTCAAGTTTGTTTTACTTTTTATTGAATGATGGCACAGCCATTGAATTTCTATATATCTCATACCATATTTAGCTGACTTTGTCTCCAAGGAAGTGTCTCCTCACCTTTGAGAGTTTTAGCCCTCCTTTTTCTCTTGTGGAGAACTCCATGGATCTTACTGGTATTCCTTGATAGCACTCCACCAGTATGTTCAGCATTGCAGTCTTGAGGTGAATGAACTAGTGGCAAGTCTTCTTGAGAAGTTTTGCTACTAAAGCTGGAAATTTGATAGATATCTTCTTTGCAACCTGATTTTAGATGTTTTCATATGTCAGGAATAAATATTGCAGTTTGCCATTCTGTGGATGTTTTTCCAAGCTAAAGACAGAGTGTCATCTCCATGCACTGCCAGAACAGTTCATCCCTTTCTCAGGGATTCAGGAAGATCCAGGTCCCTGCCCTAACGACTTTCCAGGAAGCAAGAACGACTTTCTCTTTGTGTCCTTCCTTACATGAATTGCTTGTGTAACAGGAATTTCAAGCTTATGGGAAGCAAAGTTTTGTTCTAAGTCTAGGAGTTCACCTCCTTAAGCTTTCCCTTTATGAATATAATTGATGTCAGCACATCTAAGGTAGGATGGAGGCTCAAGCAAAGAGTTTGTGACCATTTGCTTAGGGATATGGCACAAGGTGATTAGGCCTGTAATCTTTGATCATGGGGTAGCAGTGAGACTGATAATCCCAACTTAGGTAAAGTTCTGATTTCGTTGATTTTTATCTTTCATTTATACATGCACTTGTTTCTATTTGATTTCTCTTGAAAACACACTCCCTCAAGGTTATGCCAGTTTGTCTGACTTGGCAGAAGCCATTCTTTTCTTCAATGTTGCTTGAGGAAGTACATTTTGGCAGTGTGAATTGCTCTTCCATAGCATTCCCTGTTGGACATGAAGCAGAAATTGTACTTTGTCACTTGGAGTCACTTGACATATCCAGGTTTATGCCCCAACATTGTTCCCTTTATATGCCTGAAGGGCATGGGTTATACTTACAGTATATTGCCATGTATAAGATGACCTTTATATCTTAAAATTCACCCCCAAAATTTTTGGGGGTCGTCTTATACTTTAATTCTAAAAATCAAACCTTGAATTCTAAGATATGTATTGGTAGGCTAGCCTCAGTGCTATAGCCTAACCATCAACATACATGAAGATTCACTTTATGAAATAAAACTGCAACCTTTATCTTTCAGTAACCTTTCAGAGATTTCAATGGTAGTGTAATTACAGTAGTAATAAAATAGCATTTAGGATAACATAATATTCATTTTTTCATTAAAAGTTTCTCCTACATATCACAAGATTGATCACATGTGCTACTATCATAGGGATTCCAGTCGGGTGTGGCAAGTCGACTTCGACTTCGTCTTCGTCGTCGGTATCATCCATGGCTTTTTTAAAATGATTGTATGACACTTTCTACTTTCATGTTCCCCCATGCTTTTATAACAAAATTGTGGTGAACATCATGTGAGGCAGCACACAAAGCTGTTTGTAACTGTTTAGAACAGTTCCGTCATATGAACGATACTAATTGTATACAATAATGATCAGAATTAGGGGCTGCTGCAAAGCAAGAGCCCATGCCAGCATAAGGCTGACTAAATCTGTCATCAATAATTATTGTTCATTATTGTATTGTTATTAACAGTTGTTTGAGCATGGCAATGAAACCAAAACAGTGGTTTCCCTTTTAGGCAACATATGTATGAAAAACATTATATAGAATTGGCGTTGTTAAACCAAGCTTTGATAATTTACGAAAGAAATGTATCTCTTGAATTAAGTTCCATTCGACAACTCAAGACAGAGATGATATCGGTAAAATGCCATCAGTTGGTGGTTTTAAGACTGTAAACAAAACCAGAATGCAAATGGCGCATCACTGCTTTGTTCATAAACAATGTTCCCCTGCATTCACGAGGGATAGGCGCGCACACACACACACACACACCTGCCCGCCCGCGAACAACTAGAACTCGCGAATAGTTGAAACCCCTGTAACAGCACTTAAAACTGCCTATTTTGTTAGGTAAAACTTAAGAAAACCATTAAAAATATTTATACCTAGGTTTTTAATAGTTTTACCACAAAAAGTGCATTTTATGATGAAATTTATAAAAAAAACCCAGGAATTTGTGGATATTTCTCATAGAAAAATACCGCAAATAAGAGAATTTTCCGCGAATAATTGGGGTACAATGGTCCCCCATATTTGCGGGGGATGAACTAGACCCCCCCCCCCCCCACCCACCCCCACCCCCGTGAATAGTTGGAACTCCTATAAAAATGCTTAAAACCTCCTATTTTGGTAGTTAAAACTCAAGAAAAACCCACTAAACATTTTTATACCTGGCTTATTTTAATAGTTTTATCACAAAAAGTGTATTTTAGGATGAAATTGATAAAAAAAACCAGGAATTTGTCGATATTTCTCATTGAAAAATACCGTGAATACCGGGGAAACGTTCCAGAGAGAAATCTGTGAATGTGAGAGTCCGCGAATCTGGAGAACACGAATACGGGGGGTCCACTGTCTATGTTCCAGGGAGAAATTCGCAAATACGTAAGTCCGCGAATACATATGGTTCATTGTACGTATTGTAGTACGCTAATACATGCAATATGATTACAGTAAAACAAGTTTTATTAAAATTATCATATCATTACTCTTGATACAACTATTATTCAACTTTTGCAAGAAAGTGGATATCTGTCAATGTAACAATCTAATCTCTCTCTCTCTCTCTCTCTCTCTCTCTCTCTTCTCTCTCTCTCTCTCTCTCTCTCTCTCTCTCTCTCTCTCCATTTCATCGACTGCAATATGAATGATACTCCTCCATCTTCCACTAAAAAATTTCAGTTTTTAGAATTCAGGATGAAGTAATTATTATAAGCGTGTATTGACATAAACAACCGAACTGAGAAACAGCTGATTGCTGACGTCAATTACTGTAACCATTGAGCATTTGTTAAGAGCTCTGCTAAAATTGTCAGTTGCCGATTCTCAATGGTGGCTTCCATAAGTAAAAATAAAATTACATTTTTGTTCATCCCTCATGCGATGTAGGTCTCAAGAGAGATACTAGTAAATTAAAGCTGCAGGTTATAGCTGAGGCTAAATAAAATTAATAATGGCCAAGCGAAATTGATGTTCAGAACTGGGGAAATCCTGCCTAATGCTTATACAATGAAATAGTATGTGTGTTTTTTCAACCAAACTTTGTTAATTTATGAGGAAAGGTATCTCTGAATTATATCTCTTCTAACAACTAATCGCAATGAAGATATCGTAATACGTACTCAATCAGCGGAGATTTTGAAAATACTACATGACGATGTTTATATTCTGTATTACAGTAAGAATACAATAATAGTAATAGTAATTATACTGTAATTGGATACATGCAAAACAAGCTTTATTTAAGTGATCATTATTATGAAATATATTTGTACTGTTTAATTTTTGCAAATAATAACTTCTCCAAAGTAAATTTCATTTTTTGTAAATTAGAAGTTGTCTTATACTACAGATATGAGATAAATACATGAAAATTTGCCATGATTTTTGACCTTATCTTATCTAAAGGTTGTCTTAAACACAGAAATATACGGTACATTGATCTTTAGTTTCAGCATAACCTGCTTGTTCCATTCAACCAGTCTTGGTTTTATTAGCTTGATTTTTCCCACCTAGGTTGCCATCCAGTTAATTAAATTACATTTAAAATTTTTTTTTAAATGTGTAATTTTTAAAGATAATTAATTTTTTCATGCAAACCTGGTTCTTACAATGACAGTTCTCTGCTCAATTCCATTTTTCCTGCAACCCCTATATCAGATTTTACAAACATGAACTGTGATCACAACTGATGATCGATCATCTGAGCATAACAATGGTAACTACCATCTTCTTTCTCTTTTTTTCAAAGGGATTTTAGTTTCCATGCAAATTATTGACAACAAATTTCAGTTATGTAGTAGGTTTTTATGAAAAAAACTTGTCAGTTATAAAGAAAAATATTTCCTGCATTCCATTTAAAACAACTTTTCCTTGTGTGTTGTTTGAAATTGCCAAGTTAAATTGTGTTCATAGATTTACCAAAGAATGCTAATTTAACCTTATGGTGGAATTAGATGGATTGTCTCACTTAAGGATAAAAGTCTGTTTGTCAACTTATTTTGTTGATTATTTGTTTGGAAAACAAGTAAAGTTAAAAATACAGTGTGTAATTGCTCTTTCAGCAGAAACTCAAATTTATTGACCAAACATGAAATAAGAAATTGGCAAGGGAAAGACAAGATGAATGGGACCTTTATTGCTTTATGTATTTCCCTTTGTTATTTTGATAATAAAAAAAGGATACATTTTTATATAAAAGAAAGCTGTAGTAAATATTTTTTCCACTTTGAGTAACCATGGTATTCACTAATGTATTTTGAAATTATGTGGAAAATAAAGGGCACAAGTTTGTCAATATACTTTAGTAGTGTATAACTTGTTCAGAATCATTTCTTATGCTGACTTTGAAGAGGACAAATAATACTGCATATATTTACTTTATTTTAATTGTATTGACAATGTTTCTTATACTATTTGCTTATTAACAGGGAAATTTTGGTTGTTATATTAAGGGTTACTGTTCATTTATTTTACTAAATAACAGGTATTGCTGTTCCATATTGTTGCTAAATGCTGAAGAAAACGATATTGAATACTACTGTATAAATATTTTTCTGATTTTGCACTGAAGTGCTAAATCGTCTTACTTGGGCTTTATATTTTTTGAGCAAGCATCGTGAAAATGTTGCAACATATACCATATTAACTTGATTATATTGGCTGATATCGAATCAACTACTAATTTTATATCAGTGATATCAAACAGGCAGTTATTATGAAAATTTGACTCATTTAAATGCTTCTTAGTGAACCTTAGAAAATTTTGTTACTAAAAGCAAGCATTGGGATGCTTGAAGAAGAGAAAGTAACATGTGTGGTTTGGTCTGAAGGTAAAATGAAATGGTACATCAGACTTCTTGTTTTATGTTGTTACTATCTTGAAAACTGAGGTCTTATTATACCTTCGTATTGAAGATATGCATCTATCTACTAATTGCGCTCGTCAGGAGATTTTAACTGTTTTCAGTAATTTTGACGGGAAACAAGAATACAATTTGTGATTTTATAAGTTATCTCTGCCTTTATGAGACAGATTTTGCTAGTATTATTATTAATATGTGTACTGTATTCAGCATGGCAAATGAAAGGAGAAATACTTTATTACAAATGCTTACTAATGATGCAGCTCCTCTCTTGAAGCAGTGTTGTGTTTATAGTCAAAAGTCCTTATCGAAGGCTTGGAAATTTCAACTTACTTGTTGAGAATTATTGTAATTGTATTATTAAAGGTATTTTAGATGCATTCTTTAATGCCAGTAATAACTTACTATATCACCATACATTAATTGAATAAATGTGAAGAGAAAAGTTTGTGTATCCATGGACAGCAAATCTTTAGAGGTAATTCTTTTTTCCATTGCTCTATTTTTTATTCATTTGGGGTGAAGAGTTCTTTTCAAGTATTTTATTGTACATTATTTAAAGATTGAATAGGGGTGACGTTTACATTTCATCATATGTACGGGTAAAATACGTATATCTTTTTAGCCTTTGTCATTATATTGTTGTATAAACTGTAGTTTTGCTCTCAATAAAGCCAGAGAAAAATTCTTGATATCAAAAGCAGTCTCTGTGAGAAGGAAATTTATTGTGCATGTAGTTTTTTTCAGGATCATCTTGTTGAGAAGTTTCAAATTCACTGACTCATTGGCTATCTTGGTATCAGTGTTTATGCCTTGTTCATGAACAAATGAAAGAGGCATATTTTAGCTGGATCACATGTATAGTTTGTAGGTGAATCTGACATATCTAAAAAAAAGGGTCTAGATAAGTTTGCATTGTGAAAACCATGTTTTAATATTTTATATTTAGATTTTTGTTAGTTTTGTTGTAAAAAAATAGATTTTTGTTGATTATTATTGGTTGCAAGTTGTAAGGTGATGGGCAACTTCTGTAGTCTCAAGCACATTTTAAGAATTCCTTAGTATAAAGTAATCTCCACCTAAGTGTTCCCCTCCCATACCCCAGTCATAGGCCTTCCATTTTATGAAACTATATGCTACAGTTATTACATGACTGTTATTATATCTGGATTTTGACTTCTCCAGACTTTGCAGCCTCCCTTTAATAACAAGTACTGTGTGAACATTTGGAAGTATTAAATGTTATTACCTTCTTACATTCCTTAGTGCCCCTTGGTAATGTGACGGAGACTCTACAGAAGCGACCAGCACCTAAACCCCCTGCTGGTTCCCAAAACACCTCTTTCTTCATGCCCCGCTTCAGTCATTCCCGCACGCCTTCCGATCCCATGCTGGGAACTTCACCCTACCACCCAGGCCTGCCCCATAACAACAACAATAATGGTAGTGGTGGTGGGGGTGGTGGTAGCCTGGGAGGGATGGGCCACAAGAGGAGCCCATCAACAGATTCTAGTAATAGTGTGTTTTTCCCACAACCTTCTTCCTCTTCCAACAACACTACTTCCTCCGGGACTACACGCTTCTCTCTATCCCATAATTTGCCCCCTGAGGCTACATCAGGTGAGGGGATTGGTAGCCTCTTTCCGTATTGCTTTCTTGGCTCTCCACTTAGCACCTTTTGGGCTTTCTTTATTTTTGAGTAGTGTAGTTTACATGATCATCATTTCTTTTTAGACCTTGTAATTTTTTAGCTAAATTTCTTGGATGATTAAGTAGAGTGCTCACAATTAGGGGTACGTAACATTTTTGTTTTATTAACTGAATGATCCTGATCCTGAGAAAGTGAATTAATGCATTTCTAGATTTCTTTCAATCTTCAAATGTCTCTTTGCATCTTTTATGCTTAAACTTTGCTTACTTTGCCACTGTAAAAGAATGTAGCTGTGTGTTATATTTTTTGTCTCTATCTTTGTTTAAGCCCTTAATAAGTCTATGCAAAATATTCTTGAAAATAATCTCTTTTACCTGCACTTTAATTGGGAACTTAGCGAGATGACTTGGTTAGAAGAATAAACATGTTTTTAATTCTTCCATTTAACGGCTTTTAGGAGGTATAATTTTCCTTTAGAATTAATCCAAAAATAACTTTCATCTAACATTGTAAAGGCTGGGCTACTACCATGGACTACATTTACAAATGAACTACAAATCAAAATAAAAGGAAAAAATAGGTTACTTGCAGGCCTAGTATATACAAACACTGAAGCCATATCCTGTATAAATAAAACCTATGATATACATATGTACCTTTAAGGCATCAGATAGTCAAGAATGCTTATACTAAAACAATGTATTTTTATTCAAGCATATTGCATCTACTGAAATCATTGTTGTTTTCAAAATTGGCAAAATAAAAAGAAATTTTTTCCACAGAGAAGGACAAATTCTTTTGACCTAGATTAAAGGAAATGGAATTATTCTGTGACCCACCACATATATCCCCGTAAGGGGTAGTGCCATTAGTGCACCTCATTCGATGCAATGTAGGCATTACTTAAGGTTCTTTGCAGCGTCCCTTCGGCCCCTAGCTGCCACTAGTACTTTCATTCCTTTTACTGTACCTCCGATCATATTCTCTTTCTTCCATCTTACTGTCGACCCTATCCTAACAATTGTTTCATAGCGCAACTGCAAGGTTTTCCTCCTGTGACACCTTTCTAAACTATTATTGTTAAATTCTGTTTCAGCGCTGAATGGCCTTAGTTGCCCCAGTGCTTGGCATTATGCCTAAAATCTATATAAATCGAATCAAAACCCACCCCATATAGGCATAAAAGGAAATGCAAATGTGAATAAAACAACCAAAACTACTTCTAACTAAATGAGATGTGGAACTTTCCACAATTTATATATCATCATTGAAGCCCCTTGTAATGTATTTATGGTAGACTTGGGTAATTAGCAAATGAAAGCAGATTAAGCATGTGGTAGAATTATTTTTATCCTCTGTGCAAAATGAACAGTGTAGAATTGGCATGCAATGTTGCTGTTCTGATAAGAAATAGTAGCACCTATTTAATTGAGTTGTTTAAATGTGTACCCTTCATGGTCCACCCTCTCTATGTAGAGGATGTTTTGTGAAATCAACTGTACATGTAAACATTACTACTCAGAAATTTCCCTGATGTTAACCAAAATTGAATGGCATGTTGTGGGCATAACTGCAAAACATAGTTTACTCTAAACTTGAACTTTGTTAACATAATCAACTAAATACTTAAGCAGGTGTAATTTATTTAAGCCATATGATAGCTGTATCCCCTGAAATAGCTAAATCTTTGGGTTAGCCTGTGAGAGCTGAGAAGTGGCCTGGTTGAACTAAGCAGTGATGATGTGATGCATAAGCAATGACCCTCCAACATGTAGTATTTACCGTTGATGAAAGTTTCACTTGGATTTTTCCAACATTAGTTTTTCATCCATGTGTCTTCAAATATTGTGTGTGTTCAATAATTGCATATCAAAACTGAAGATCTGACTCAGTTACATTGGGAAACAGTCCAACTTTTATATTCCATAATCCAGGAACAAAAACAATAATTCACACAGAACAATTTTATGCTTCATTTGATTAGGAGTTAAGTTAGATTTGCATATAAAGAAGTGGGTAAGCTTAGTAAATGTTGCTATTTTGGCCAGGTTAGATTTGTATTTTTAACAAAGTGGGTAAGAATAGTAAATATTGCTATTTTTTCTCAACATTTACAGTAGTATACATTTTTTAACTTGTGAACGGTTACATAATGTTTTGTAGTTAGGTGGCTTACTGTCAGTCAAATTTTGTTTCAGATTGATAATGAAAATAACATCGAACTCTCATGGGTATGTCTCGTCATTTAGGTTTCTTTCATTACTCTGCTATTTCGTATAAGAAATTGTTGAAAGCTGAAAATTCTATATCATACAGCATAAGTATTATTTTGTTATAAACAATTGATGGCTATTTTTCAGTGCTGGAAAAGAAAGTTTTGTTTGAACAGCAAAAAAGAATTTGAAAAAGATTCCATATACAAATGGTATATAGGATTATACCTTTTAGGAGAGTACACTACTTACTGTTTAAATACATGTACATAGTGTCTTGAAAATATCTGTAAAAATGAAAGGTCTTGAAAATATCTGTAAAAAAAGAAAGGTAAATAGAACTTTTAAGTGCAACTGACTGACAGTTGTGTTATGATTGAATTTTACAATCTGAATATTTTTTCTTATTCTTAAATAGTATTGGATTCATATTCCTTCTGTCTTGATTTTTCCTTAATGTTTTCAATGTTGTACATAAGAATTGTTCTTTTATTTGTATTTGTGCCTGAAATTTACAAATGGAGATCCTATGATAGAGTAACTGCATTTTGTGACTGGCAATCTGTATCCATATGGCACAGCAGTGCAATACATAACTAAGATGGATATGTACTTGGTTGTTAGATGTGTGTTAAACAAATTTTATATAAATAACTTACCAAGTAATTACATAGCTATTAGTTTCTAACTATTGGGGCAGCTTAAATTTTGAAATTAGCAGTAGCACTTCTGTTGTTTTAGTGTAGGTAACTAGCCCCGCCCACTATTGGGGAAGAAAATGCATACCACACCTGAAGAGCTCAATTCTTTGCTGCCGGTTATTTGAGCAGCTTTTGTTTTGAACTTTTCACTAGATGGTTGTGGCTGTCACTATCTTTGGGGAAATATTCATTCTTTGTTAGCTTTCATGCAAATTTGCATAGCTAGATTTGACAGTACTTTGTTTCCTGATTGTGACTTTTTATCATGTCTGACTAGTTTGACTAGTATCCAGTTTTGCAGCAAATGGTGCAACTGATGTTAGCCTATGCTATCAGCTGGCATTGCCGAGGGCTTTGTTCTTCTGATCAAACTGTTAACAGTGTAGGGATTGGGATCAGGGGAAGTGGAAAACTGAATTTACATCTTGACAGACTTCAAAGAAATAGGAAGAGAAAGGCAGCCACTAGAGCTGAAGCTAGTGGTTCTGCTAGCCAGGTTTCTTCTCCTGATGTACCTATTCTGTTTATACCTGTGGCTGCTTTTTCCCCCATTACCAGTTCTCCAACTTTTCCAATTACTCCGTTCTGTCTCCCAGACTTTCAAACCCAATGCCATTGCCAGCCTCGAAGCCAGGATAGACCAGAAATTCAGTCTATCTTGACTACTTGGGCTACCGTCAGTTCCATATGGACAAAATGAGTGCAAGTGATATCGGTGCAGGTGCAGTTTCAGTGGAGGAGGTGGCTACTCGTCCCACCAAATGCTCCCAGATGAATGTCCCTGTCAAATTCCCCTAACCCTGGGAGGAGGCAAATCAGAGGTGCAGAGGTTGGTGGGGTTTGCCCACGGGTAGTTGCCCCCCCTCAACTGAGCCTGTTGTCTGTGAATCCCAGGACTTGGTGGACAGCCACTGGAAAGGTGTCCAGATGGAAGTGCATGCATTGTCGTCAAGCTGTTTAGACTCAAGTGCAGACAAGGGGTGTAGTTGGGGTTTTTCCAGTACTTCTAGGAGGTTGTAGCTGCAGACTTAGACAAAATTGACTCAAGATCTGCTGGCACAGTCTGCCAAGCATCCCAAGGAGTCACAATGTGGTCCTACAGTCTAGTTTGGCACAAGAACAGTTTCTCCACTTCAACAGGGGCCCTTTCAAGACAGCAGAACAAAGTTTCAGCCCCGTCCACAGATGAACCTTCATTCAGTCTCACCTGTCAAAAAGTCATCTGCTAAACCTTCCTCTTGCAATTGAGGTTCTTGTCCTCCGTTTTCCTGTGGGAGCCAGGCTTCTCCATTTTTGGGACAAATGGGCATGTATCTCGAAAGTCTTCAGAGAAGGCTATTCCATCCCGTTCAGAAAGAAGCCTCCTTTAGTGTCATCGCCCATCAGCTTGACAGACTGTGTAGGCTCAGAGGTCCTTTCTCTTTTAAGGGAGAGAGCTGCAGTGGTCAAAGAGTAAAAACAGGTCTCTACAACTGTCTGTCTGTCTTCCCCAAGTCATCGGCGGGGTTGGAGACTTGTCCTGGACGTCAGCGCTCTGAATTGCAGGTGACAAGGTCATGTGGCCAGAGGAGCGTTTCTTGCAGTGCAATGATGCCTTTGAAGTTTTTGCAGAACATGTTTAGGAGAGGATGGTCTGCTTGAGACCAAAAATGTTCCAAGACATTATATCTAATGTATCCGTGGTAACTCATGAAGACAGTAGATGAAAGAGTTGATCAATTGGGTGGATGGGGGTTTAGCCAGCTGTGGTTGGCTGTCAATCGTTGTGGGAGGTTGGCTCGCGCTTGCGGTGGAAGGCAGGCCTATGCCTAAACCCCTGCTTGTGGTGTCAGTGTGAGGAACTTGACTCTCTCTACCATGGCATCTAGCTCCACCAATGAGCATAGACTGTGAATTACAACGTGACATTTCTTCTCAGGTTTGAGCCGTGGTGATTCACAATTGTTGGGCTTCGGTCCGGCGGGCAAATGAGAGGTTCTTTTCTTTTTTCTACTTGCTTGTGTCTGCCAGCCACCAGACCCGTGATTATTCTCATCATCATCTACAATGTGGGGTTTGCGGGATGAGATAGGGTCGGGAGACTCACGAGTGCTGATGATCGTCACTGCAGATCTATCTTCCACCAGAGGCACTGGAAAGGAAAAGGAGGTTGGGAGTCCAACAATGCCCTTCAGGAGGTCTATAGGTGGTGTCGGTGCTTTATCCGAGGGGGAGAGGGCAGTACCCACTTGGGAAGGGTATGACCATCTCAACTTCATGTTGCACGCTCACTTCTTTTGTGTCGCTGGGAGGTGAGGAAATAATAGGTGCCACATTCAAAGGAGTCTGGTGGCTTGCTGTATGATTGTATAATGATTCCTGCACACCTTTGATTGCATCCCAGATCCATGAGAGGTTATTATTATTTCCACAGTTTTAAGATTCTTGAATGATTCCTGTAATCCTTTGATCACATCCTTGATCTGTGAAAATTTATCATTAGTTTCCTCAATTTCTTTTAAGTTTTTACAATTTTTCTTGAGAGGGATTTTGCTGTTTGGAAGGCATTTTCTGCCATATGGTACACTATAGGTAGGCTTAGATCAGCGGGCCCCTTTGGAGGCAGATTGTAAGGGTAATTGGCGTAGATTTCCACTGAGCAGGTCCTTGGCCACTTAGTGATATATGATATTTTCTTGTGAGAGGACAAGTTTTACACATATTGCTCCTTGAGAATGTTATCTGGTATCAGGTCTTTGCATTTCATATATGCAACGTTAATCTCCTCATCTGAGAAGGCAGCACTGACAGATTGTATAGCAGACTCAACGTTGGAACGGTTTGATTGATGGTCCTGTATAAAGTACAGACAATTTTTTGCGAGTACGGAACTTTTGTGTGGGGCACAGGCATCGTAAGTGCCAGGGTCACTTGCACAACGGTTGGAGGTTGGTCAGATGACATTTTTGTGGTAAATGGAGGTTTCAAGCACTAGCAATTACACTGCACTCTTTTACCCATTTCCCAGGACCAATAGGCCACGAGTAGCTGGAGTTTGAAAGATTTTGAAGGCAAGAATTGGAGCAGAACATATTACATATTACTTTTTTTTGCCTACTATTAGGTGTATAATCAACAATTGCAAAAAAAAAAACTATTTTTTTGGTGAAAAACGCGAGAAACCTCCAGCACATCTGCCCCACACACACACACTGTTTTTAGACATAGAAGCTTGGATTTGTCAGCAAGTCAAGACATTAGTGACCTGATTAAGACTTATGACACTTCAGAGCAAGCGAAAACTTCAGTCTCCTGGAAATTGGATGTTGTCCCTAAATGGCTGTTGGGCTCTCCATTTGAGCCCCTTCACACTCTTTATCTCTCTGGGGTTTGGCAAGAAAAACCATTTTTCTGGTTGCTTTGGCTATGGCCAAGAGGATTAGTTTACTGCAAGCCTTTGATAAAGAAAGTCGGATTTTCACAAGGAGATGCAGTCTGCTCATTCACTCTGGTTTTTGGCCAAGGATGAAACTCCGACCAGTCCCTGCCTCCGTTCATTCACCATCAAGAATCTGACGGATATCCTGGCACATTAAGGCATTATCTTGAGAGGACTGAGAGTATCAGAGGCCCCTCTCATAACCTCTGGTGTTCAGTTAAGAGCCCCTCCCATCCTCTGTTCAAGAATGCTTTGGCTTCCTTTTTGAGGGATGTAATCTCCAAGCACACTCAGAAATTCAAAAGGATGTTGTACCTATTTGTAGTCAAAGCGCACGAGATAAGAGAGGACATGTTGGCTGTTAAGCGTAACTTATCACTATCCGTGATTCTTCAATCCACCTATTGGAGGTGTAGGTCAGTGTTTGCTACTAATTATTTATGTGATGTGGAGACAGTGTACAAAAATTGCATTAGTGCCTTAGGTCTGTTATCCATGGCTGGCATGGTATTGGGAAACATAGGATAGGAAGTAATCTCTCTATTTTTCTATCTCCTCAGCTTGATATGGGTTGTCAAGCTTTGGGGAGCCCTGGGGTACTGTGTACATGTAGTACCCACCAGTCATTTGTTATTCAATGGGTAGTGATTATTTTTTGTTGTGCAGGTAACAGAGTTAACTGGTTTTTTTGTGGTACTGCCCCAGGGCAAAGGCACTTTATTTTTTTATACTGATGTGATGCTTTGGCAGCCTTTGGATTACTTTGCTACAAAGCTCCCACTGAAGTAGAGGCACTCCACAGCTACGACTAAGCCACTACAGGTTGAGATGTGTTTAACCAGAGGAACTATCTTCCTGCTGTAGCTCTCTAGCTACCTTTCTATTTCAAATTTCAAATTCATCTCCATTGTACCGAGTGTTTTTGAGTAGTATATGTCTATGTATCCCACCTCCTCACAGTGTGTGATTCAGCTATGTAATTACCTGGTAAATTACTTATATAAAAATTAAATTTTTAAGAAAATAAAGTTTTACATATACTTACCAAGTAATTACATGATTGGAGCCCTCCCTCCTCCCCTTTCATGGACATAGGGCACAAACAAATTGAGCTCTTCAGCTGTGTTGTACCTATTCTTCTCTGAAAGTGGGCAGGCTAGTTACCTACTCTAAAACAATAGAAGTGCTACTGCAAATTTCAAAAATTTAAGCTGCTGTGATAGAAACTCATAGCTATGTAATTACTTGGTAAGTATATACAGTGGTACCTCAATTGTCGAACGTTTCTTAAATTTTGTCAGTACGCAATCTATGTAGCAGCTTCATCTGGAGCTCATACCTCAATTTTTTACTCGCTTAAC
This sequence comes from Macrobrachium nipponense, assembly GCF_015104395.2. Taxonomy (NCBI): domain Eukaryota; kingdom Metazoa; phylum Arthropoda; class Malacostraca; order Decapoda; family Palaemonidae; genus Macrobrachium; species Macrobrachium nipponense. The sequence continues at coordinate 41,331,714 of NC_061102.1, read as the reverse complement.
AAAGCAAACCATCAATTGAGTGACGACTCGTACCTCGAAAACTCGTATACGTATTAATTCACTCATAGGTCAAGGTACCACTGTACTCTTACACTTTACTGATAGAAATGAATGTTAAGAATTAACTTCATATAACAAAAATGATTTCATAATACATTATAAGAAAATCCATATTAACATATTTAATGGTGATTACACAGGAGACAGCTGTAGGCATGTAAAAAGAAGTCTGCTTTATTTCCACACATGCACAAATACATTACAGCTGTGTTATACATGACCCTGACAAGCTGATTTGTTGACACCATGCTAAAAGTGAGTCACTTGAACCAACCTTTAGTCAGTGATCAACATCCACCTCTTATACGCATGAGTTGCCAGATGCCACAGATTCCTTGCTTTACAATCTTTTATTATTTTTAACTGGTTTCCAGCTAGTGCTAGAAGATTATCCGATTAAGACCTCAGGTTTGTTAGCTATGAAAAATACAAATTGATTTTTAAAATTTGTCATTTTAAACATTTTATTGCAGTAGTTTGCTGTAAATAAACAACTCTTAATGTCAGTGGGGTTATATAAAGTTTTTTGTAATTGTTTCATCACAAACTCATTATTTTGGCCTGTTTTTGCATGAATCCCATATCTAATTCTAGTGTAGATGTATAAGAGGTTATTAGGTAGTTAAGGAGGTTAGCACGGGTATAAGTTTTGTTGGGTCCTCATATTAATTGGATCATTGTGTGTGCCTGCCAAATGGTTGTTTCCATAGAATCTAAGACTATTGGAACACTCTTGGATTTCTGTTTGACATTTCCAGTTTTGATTGTTTCCTTTAATCTGGAAGTTTTCTTCACCTAACTGGAGAAAGTTCTTCAAGTACTTTCTTTAATATGTACTTTCATTCACCAGCTGTGAGCTCTGTGATTTCTAAAATTGTTTTTGTGACTTCTGTGCCAATTTTGTTTTTCTTACTGTATAAATTGTTAAGTGTTTGTGTCTCATTGGCAAGAGTTGTTAATTAGTTAGCATTTTGTTTTCTTCTGACTGATTTCGTATGATTTGATTTATTATTGTTACTGTACCAATATTTGTGTGATATGTTTTGATTTTTTATTAAGTTTTCAGGATTAAGTGATTACCCTTACTCATTATTGCTGGTTAATTTTTCTGATGGTGTTGAACTCCTTAGCTTCTTGTTCATCTCCTAAATACATTCTATATATATAGTGGTTTGGTCAGTTTTAGATGCACTCATAGTAAGATTTCAAATTTCATTACATAAGTGGTTTTTAATATTAATATACCTTTAATATTAAATACCAGATTACTAGTAGTATTTGATTTACTGCTAGTGTTTTCACATTATTTTTTACTTGACAATTTAACTGTATTGAGGTAATTACAACTGCAAAATTCTTCCAGCTGCAGTATTTTGCTTCAATTTACAATGAACTTGTTTGATCATTATATAAGATTCTTAATTTTACCTAATTTGTCACTTTCAGATTAAAACTAAGAAGTTTACCCAATAGTTATTTTTACTTTACTCTTAATATCCCAGAGAGATTTTTCTAAAAAAAATTTTAATATACATAATTTACTTGTCTTTTCATGTTATTTCTGCTGCTAGTGGTGCAAGCAGACTTGTCATGAACTAGCTTTGTTCATATGCTGAACAAACCAGGGTCTTAACATTAGGATAAATCTTTTGGCCCAGCTGGAAATCGGTAAAATGACCTGCTGAAATGAAGAGAGTTATCCCAGTCTGAAATCAAGTAATTCACGTGATATAGCATATATGTACTGAGTCTGCATGACTGGAACAAGATAACGCAAAAGATGTTTTCAAGTCCTTCCACGGTTCCAGCAGGGCCTCTATACCTGTTGGGGCGATCTCAGGAGGAGTCACAGTTTTCTTAGAAAGATTATTGAACTCATGAGTGAGATCAGTAACTTCTGCATAAGAAGAAAGAAACTCTTGATTCTCCAAATTCTCTGCTTCCTGGACACGAGGATCTCTGTCCACCTCCTTCAAAGGATCTGCAGGGTTCAGTACCTGAGCATAGGATATAACAGACCCTAATACTCAACAGGAGTCTGAATGCCTTTAGAGGAGGGAAGAGTTAGGTCTTGATCACTGGCTTGAGATACAGAAGACCCTTCTCACACAACAGACGTGCATCATCCTGCAGCTTCGAAGAGTCACGTCCATGGACGCAGGAAGATGAACATCAGCTATGGTCTCTCGTAGGAGATTACATTGTGGAACGTCGTCACGTTGAAGAATGGCGAGTCAGCAAGCTTGAACCATCTGGTGATGAACAGTGGTCGTATTTATCTCCATGCCCGTTCTTAGCAAAATGTCTATCTCTATCTTCGCAGCCATCCCTACTCACATGTCTACAGCCCTGAAAATCAGGGGAGGAATCATATCTTCTGGACGAGTGTGACTTGGAATGAAGGCAAGATGAATGTCTGGAAGGTCTAGTACTGACTGGACTCCAAGAGGGACGGACATGAACTGAAAGAATGTATCTCAAAACTGAACTAGGAGAATCCACAATTCAGAATTTCTTGATCGGAGCCTCCAAACTTACACAGGCTGAATAGGTGATGAAGAAACTACCATAGAGTTCCTCTTAGAACCAGATACTTGAAGGCGAGAAGCTTATGGACAAGACACATCACTCATGGTCACACGTACGTGTGACGGAGTCATGGTCCACAGCAGAAAAGTCATGGCCTTGGACCATGGTGGAAGAGTCATGGCTGTGAACCATGGCAGGGAGAGTCACGGCAGTTGTCCAAAGGCGAGTTGGGAACACATAGGTGTGCTGGAAAGTCACACTGTGGTCTGAAAGCAAAGAAGAGGAGATGGTCCTGTGTTTCTTGGAGAGAGGATCAGTGACGAAGTCTTTAATCCTCCAACATCTGACGAGGGAACAAACAGAAGAGAAGATGCAGAAGTTGAAGGAGATCTACGCTGCTGCCTCTTTAAGAATATGGCCGTACCTCTCTCAAAATACCTAATCGACTGTGTCCAACATAGCTTGTATGAGGGAGTTCATTGAAGGAGCAGCAGCAAGTAATGTCATAGCAGAATCCCGCTGATATCACAGGAGCAGATGAATTCTATATGTGAGCTGTTGGTACTGCTGTAGACTGAATGAGAGGTGACCCAAGATGATGCGTAGTTGATACCGATGGCATCACACTAGATGATGTAGCGTGAGAACCAGCAAAGTGGAGCCTGGGAGGGTTAGGAACTGTCATGGCAGCTGACGTTGGGATAAGAGAAGACATGAAATGGGATAAAAGGCCATCTAAGGTTGGTACCCATTATAGGCCTAAAGAGGCCCTAGTCAACATCTTCTGCGCATCCAAACTTGAAACAGATGAAAAAGATGTCTGCCTCCTCCCTCCCAGGTGGGGGACATCCCCCTTGAGAAAGATGGGGCAGCATGAGGCATAAAATATCCTGATCCCTCTCCCAAAACTTCCAAAGACAAATCAACAGAAGAAAAGGAAGGGGACTAGCCTTCAAAGGAAGAAGCAACTGGAGGAGGTTTTGACAAGGGAGAAGCAGAACAATTAGGAGATGCAGAAACAAATCAGAGAAGAAAATCCTTCCCAAGATGGTGGCTCTAACTTCCTTTTGTGCTGCTGCATCTTGGCAAATCTCCTCCATTGCTCAGGAGACTAAGAACAACAGTCAGAACAAGGGTTAGTCAAGTTAAAAATAATTTATCTGTACCCACTACAAGTTGAATGGAAATCGGTATCAAGGGAAACAAAGAAATGCGAGCAAGGGTAGGCTCTTACACCAGGACATTTCCTCCAAGGCTTATGAGAACTTTTAGCTGAGTTTTGGGACTGCATTATAAAAACCAAAACACACACACACACACTGTACACAAAAGAACAATCAAGAAAACACAGGCAAAGGTAAAATCTGGCTTTGGGGAAGATAGAGTGAAAGAGACCCTCTCTGACAGGTGGTAGAAGAAAAACTAATACGTCATGAGTTGAAGTTGAGTCACTGGCCTCCTCCTACCTCATCTCTGTGACAGATGCTGCCAATTCCTTGCATAAACAATTCTTATTGTTTTTACCTGTTTCCAGCTGCCACCAGATTTATCCTTATGTCAAGGCAGCAGGTTTCTTAGATATGAAAAATACAAATCAAATTAAAATTTGTCATTTTTCCAGGGACTATTTTGAGTTCCAGAATTAGACTTTTCTTTCCAAGGATTGTCTCAGTTCCAGTAGAACTTTGTTCTGGGAGAATGCATTAGAATGCCTCTAGCAAGGTCAGTGCTTCATCTATGTTAGAGGCTTCCATGGTTCTTTTTTCTGCTATAGTTCCTGTTCATCACCCGGTCATGGTGATGTGGTACTGGAATGCCTAGGTTCCCTGTTTTACCTTGTTACTTCCGTTGTCCTCGGTGCCTGTGCCGTTTGTTGCCTTCAGCTCCTATTTCATTACATCCCTTTTCTGAATGGACACCAGCAGTACAAAAGGACAAGCCCTTTTCTTCTCTTTTGTATACAGTATAGGAGCAACTGTTCCACTTGTTGTCATGTCCCCCAATTGAGTGTAGCACACACTGATTGGGTTCCAGAAATAGTTGTATCTTCATTTGGTATTTCTTTGATGGCAGTACAATAAAAAAGAAATTTGCTATCATTTTGCCAATCCCAGGTGCTCCTTTGGGATGTAGGAGGTTTCAGCCAAGGCTTTATCATTCAGCTACTGTTGTCTTTGTTCGGTCACCTCCCAGTCACGCCAGTGTATGATGCTGTTTTGCTTTCAGCTTTCTGCTATCAGCCTCACTTATGTTGCCAGCTGTGGTCTGGCCAAGCCTTAGTTTTGGTTGGTCTTTGTGTCTGACACACTGCCACTAGTTTTCCTTTGGCAATTTCATACCTTCCATTGGTCGTGTACCTACAGAGAAATATCTGTTCACCTAATGCTGGGCTCATTCCTGTTGTGAGTAAAGCTCCTGCAGTGTTGGTTTATGCTCCTAGGTATACGTGATCATCACTCTGTATTCTGGATGCAGCTCATCATCAACATTGTTTTTACTTGGACTAATTTCTCATTCTAATCTCATCGGGCACTTGTGTTCACCCATTTCATACTTTCCAGCAGGCTCTTGATCTCTTCTGTTGATCCTGTGCTTCTAATGATTTGCTTGCCCTCAAAGTTTTTCTTGTATCCTCTTTTTAGCCACACCCATCTCCATGCTGAAGCCTTCTCAAACATTGATTTCAGCAATTCAGGAGCTGCTTCTTATGATGGAACCTTGTTATAAACCTCTTTCATTGGCTCCAACAGATCTTAGAATTGTACGACCTCTGTATCCAGATTAACCATTTAATAAATGCAGTGGCAAAATGCCTTCCCTGCAAACACAAATTGCAGCCTCTTCCAAAACTGGAAATGTATCTATGATCAATTTTCAACCAAATTCTAAGAAAGGTTGCCTCATTTTTTAATTCATGTCTTCTTTTGGCAAAGATCTATTGTATGCTCCACACATTTCAGCAAGTCTTTCTTCTTTAAGCATTTGGAACTAGTACCCTTTTTATAGTATATTTTAAAGGTTTAACTTCCCTAAAACAATTCTTCTTGTATTTTAGTAATATCCTTACATTTTTATATATTTATTAATTGGTCAATTTATTTTACTTTCTCTTACTTCTTTCAAATGAACACCATATTCTATAGAAACTTGAATTTCAAGTCTGAGTCCTGTGGGCATGTTCCGTATGAATAGAATTCGTCTTCTGAATAATAATAATATAATAATAATAATAATAATAATAATAATAATAATAATAACAACAACAACAACAACAGGTGGCAACAAGTCACGAAAGATTCCACACACAGCTCTCCCACCTACAGAACTTCTAAGACATTAACATTTTTGTAGTAACATTTTTATCCACCATTGAAAAGTTGATGAACAGCATTACATTTTTCATAAAGTTGTTGCCTTAAAGCCAATAATAACAACGAAAGCTCCGAAGAAGACAATTCAGTTAGCTCTTCGGGACCTCAGGGAACCTGAATGCAACTGCTAACCTGAGGCAACATGTCATCATTTTTTTTCTTGAATGGAATGATGCATTTACATGCAGGGCATGAATAAGTTCTTAAGTAATAGGTTTGTAATGAAAAATAAATTTTTTAAATATTACATTTTCTCACAAAATTTGAACTTTTTTTCTTTCCACCCAAAGATTCAGTCCTTGATCTTAGTCATAATTTATACCTTAATTTCCATCACGGTGATTTCAGTTTGTTCAAAATTTTGTAAATTGTCAACCTAAAATTTATTATTGTATCTAATTACTGTTTAAAATTTTGAAAATAAGAGGAATTGATTTATTACAATATTTTTTTTCACTTCAGAGAAAATGTATTTGGGGAATCATATACCGTAACTAGAAAGTTTTCCCCTAGTCTAAATAAAATGCTCTGTAATTATTGTGCAAATGAGGAGCATCCATCTTTTCTTCATGTGTAGCAGAGAATGTTTAAGCAGGTTTCTTGAATTTTTTGTGCTTTATTTTCTCTCAATTCCGTTTAATACTTGTACTATTTTAATGTTTCTGAACTTAGGGTCATTATTGGAGTACATTGTGCATAAGATAGTGTTATGATATTGTGCAATACACAGTGATTTATATCATGAAATTTTAGATAGAACATGAAAAATGTATAAAAATATACCACTGACATAGAAGTCTTGCCTCTGAACCAAGTTGTGAAGGTTTATAAAGCAAAGCCACATATTTCAGATGTATGGTGATTCCCTTTTGTCTTCTGTCACCTATCCAGTTTGCATGATCCTAATTTATTACTGTAACACTGTGTTTGTTCCTCTAGTGGAATAAGGTGTACTACACTATAGAGCTCTACACATGACCACTGGTGACTTTTAAAATAAGAGGATGCTGATGTAATTTTATGATTACTTTCATATCAAAGCCCTCTGTTAGTAGTTGCTTGAGGGCCTCTACTTTTTATTATACAATACCCATGTATGTCATTTTTGGCTCTATTATGGGTAATTATCTTTAGAATATACTTTTTTAAAGACAAAATACAGAGTGAGGAATTAAGTAATATTATCTTGATACCTCTCAGCCAGTGTAGCTAACGCCCCTTAGATTTGCCAAAATACTATTTTCAAAATATGCTTTGTTGGTGCTTTTGCTGTTTTTTTAATTTCTAAAACCATACTGTACCTGCTTTTTCATATATATTTGAAAGCTTTGTAATGCTTGCTTTTTATATTATATGATAAGTTACAGTTAAGCCTTATGTTAATTTTGTGAATTATTATTGATAATATAGTTTCATTTAGTTTCACGTAATCTTAAAGGCATTTGACTGATTTCAGATTGATTTACATATAGCTGTTCGTGTTGAATTGGAAAATTATGGATATAGCATTTAGTATGTGGTATGAGATCATTATATATATTAGTTGTGATTCCAGGTAGCACAAGTGATGGACGACCTCTTGACACAGATACATCACCTTCATCTTCACCTCAAGAATCTCCTAATACCTTCATTAATGGTCGATCAACAGAGTCACTTTCTTCACTTGTCTCAGATGATCCACGTCCACCACCCAGAATGGTCGGTATTTTAGTCTTATGGTAGTTTATAAATCATCATATTACCTTTAGATATTCCTTGATATAAAGAGGTGGGCTGTGTGTGATGCATACTGTAGTGACCAATTCAAAGTTCTCGACATTTTCTCCAACCAATAATCTGATGTTGAATATAAAATGGCTGTTGTTCCGACGGGAATATGAACCTGCAGTTATGTAGATGGAATACTCAGTGCAAAGCATGCTGCAGCTGTCTACTGACTTAAAATCCTAATGAGTAGCCTTACCTGTGACCTGAGTTAGCCCCCATTTTCTTGGTAATCTCAATGTGTGGTTGTCTCTTGACATCTGTCTTATGTAGTTGTGTGTCATGTGTTCATGCCCTATCTTTGCTTTTGCTACAGCATCTTGCATTTCTCTTTATTTACACCTCAAGTAGCCTTGTGCCCTAGTGTTGTGCATTGTATAATTCTTTTAGTTTGGAAATAAAAATCTAAGTGCAATTTCCTCTGTATGACCTAGCCACTTGGGCGACCTCCTTGTCTGACCTAGTCTGTGATACCTGCATGCAGTGTCTGTTGCTCCTACCTTGTGTTTTCATCTGTGAGTAAGGACAAGCCCTGCCTAAAATTTGTCTTCGGTAGTAGTAGATATGCACTTTGTATGCATTCTGTGTCAGGAACTTGTGTACAAGAGAGGTCGTGTGTGAGGTCTCAGTTGGATTTATCCCTTAGTGGTCTCTGTATGAGAAAAGGCATTGGAAGAAGGGTAATTCTTCTCCAGAGAGCGTACCCTTACCCCATCACCATGCCGAAGAGCCCTAAGGTGGAAGTTATCCTGAGGAAGGGCAAGGATATCTGGGTGAAAGGTGGTACTCCATTTCAACAGACAGCAGCAAGTGGTCTTTAGAAGGCCCCAGTTTTCTTCTGCCACATGGAGAACAAAGGACCATCTCCCTCTTCCAAAGTGGTTGGCAACTTGGACAGTCGCTCATTTCAAGAAGAGTTCAAGTGCAGATTCCTCCGGTCACTTTCCCCTCCTTCCAAGTACCAGAGTTTGGGGAAGTCCCAACCCCCCTCTGCCAGTAGTACCAGTCAACATTGTTCCTTTTCAGTTGTCTTAGTTGTTACCTAGTTGGGTGTTATTGACATTCCATCCTACCTCTTTGATATGTGGGAGACAGAGAGATCAGTGTCAAGGAATACTGTAGTGGCTGGAGCTTCTCATCCCATAGCAGGAGCAAGACAGCAGGATGGAACGCCTTGAGATGGCAAATCTTTGGCTAGTAGTATTGTCCCCTCCTTTGTCAGAGAAGCAATTCCATTAGTCGTTCTTCTGGTCCATGAGAGAGCAAATAGATGTCAAGAGTGGTTCCAGTAACAAGAATTGCAAGGTCTCTCCCCCATTCCAGTCAGTGATCTTCTAAGCGCTGTTTGTCAGGACAGAGCAGGAACAGTCTACCCTGCTTTGGGGCCTTCCAGAGGTGTATCCCACATACTGGATCAAGGGTAGGGGTTATAACAGTGGAGGCTCCAGCAGTGCAGTGCCCAACCCTCTTTTTCCAATAGATCGGTTACCTCTTTCAGAAAGGACACCAGAGCAGAGACAGCAAGAGACCCCACAATGGAGATGGAGCAGATGATCCCTCACGGCTAGAAGTCCCAGAAGTGGAGAAAAGATTCGTTGATTTTGTATGGTGAATCAGAAAACTTCTATGGCTGACCAAACCACCTACAGTAGAACCATGGGACCCAACATTGCTTTTGTATTACAAACAAGCAGAGACCTCCCCTTCCCAGATACATGCTATTCAGTGAGCCTCCCTTTGTCCCTCCCTGATCAACAGGATTGGTAGGAATGGAGAGCTCCCTAGCAGCAGTGAAGATCCCTCTGCAGTGTTGAGAACCTAGGACCCGAATATCTGCAAGTTGGTGAGCAACACCTTGTTAAAAAGGTTCAAGCAGCAGAGTGCATCTCAGTAGCATCAAGATGGCGCAATTGAGTTGATGCTAGAAGGGCCTTACGATCCACCTACTGGTTGAACAGATGTCAGGGAGCATGGATTAAGAAGTTGAAGAAAGTTATCCCTCTGGATGAGGTGGTTTAGGGTAGGAATTTCCTCGGACCGACAGTGAGAGCCCTTTTGCATACTGTAAAACAAGTTGGTCATCATAGACCAACTTCATCCTGAAGAGAAGAGAAGTCCTACCTTTCAGTGGTTCAGGAAAGTGTTTCCTTAGAGAGTTGGCTGAGCCTCTGGAACACCCCTCTCCATGACGCTCTTTTCTACTTTCCTCAGTTTCTACTTTACTCTGGGTTTAATTCATAAGGCCATTGATGTCGAGAGGGATGACTCGCGGGACTCCCTGTTCTCACAGGCCTTGTACCCAGAAACAGCACCCCTGCCTTGAGGAGCATTGAGAAGACTTCCCAAACAGCATACAGCCTCCTTCTCCAGTAGTCAGTCTTCCCTCTAGCACAGATTCTGGTATCAGCCAGGCTGGACTGCAGAGCAAGGTCTTGATTAACAACCATCCCTTTCAGGGCAGGCTCCTAGCCCCCCCAATTGCCATTGTAGAAACTGGACCAGGAAGAAGGGAGATTCCAGGTGAGATGTCAGTGGTACCCCCTGCTCCCAGCTGCCATTAGTGGAGGGGTCCCTAGCAACCAAGTGGAACACCTGGCAGCAGTACAGTGCAGAGGAGTGTACACTGAAGTTCCCCAGACAGGGATACAGACTGCCCGTCAGGATTGTCTCCCCCTTTATGAAAATCCTGATTCCCTTCCCCTCTTACAGGAACATTTCACCTAAGGGGAAGGCACTGCAGCAGGAGATGGAGACAATCTTCAAGAAGGAGGCAATGGATATCATGAATGACCATTCACCAGGCTTATACAGCTGCCTTTTCCTGCACTGATCTATCTCCAGCAGACATCCTTCTCCATAGACACTGCAATCCGTCTTGGCCTCCATCAGCGACAAAGATTATATTGTATCCATATATCTGCAGGATACCTACCTGCCCATCCCCATCCACAAGATGTATAGCAAGTTCCTGAGGTTTGTCTCCAAGGGAGTAGTCTACCAACCAGTTCAAGGCCCTTTGCTTTGGACTGGTGACAGCTCCGAAAGTCTTCACCTGAGTGTTCCACCTAGGTTTGGTGCGAGTGCACACCACAGGGATAGGACTGTGAAGATACCTGGATGACTGGCTGATCCCAGCAATCTGCTGTCAAAGCGGAATGCCACAGGGACCAAGTCGAGTCTCTTTGTTAAGACTTAGGGGTTACTAAATTTATCAAGTCAAGACCTCTCCCCAAAGCAGACCACCAGGTATCTGGGGATGATGATCAACACCATAGGTGTTGGGGGGGGGGGGGGTGCCATCAAACAAGTGGATTGCCAACCTGATAAATCAGAGCCATTCCTCTCCTTGACCTAGCAAACTGTGAAACAGTGCCCGGTCATGATAGGGCACCTTGTCTCTGTGGAAATGTTAGTTCCTAGGGGGGAAAGCCAACATCAGATCCCTCCTGTGTTAGCTAAAAACAACATGGAAGAAGGCACAAGAACCCCCATTACAGCCAATTGAGTTGGAGGCCAGGGTCATAGTGGACTTGCAGTGGTGGAGAGATACCTTGAACCATCTGCAGGGGGTACTATTCAGCCAATCCCCAATGAAGATACTGGTATTCTCAAGGCCTGTCCACACTAGGAAATATTGTTTGCAAAAATGTTGGCAAACTCTTTGCAAACAAGTTTTACCATAGCATATTTGTTTCCAATCCAGAATGGAAAACATTTAGTGTTTCTGTGTATATGTACAGTGGTCCCCCCAGTATTCGCGGGGGATGCGTACCAGACCCCCCCCGTGAATAATTAGAACCCGCGAATGTTTGGAACCCCTATAAAAACACTAAAAACAGCCTATTTTGTTAGTTTTATCACAAAAAGTGGATTTTATGATGAAATTGATATAAAAAAACCCCCAGGAATTTGTGAATATTTCTCAGAAAAATACCGCGAATGTTCGAATTTTCCGCGAATAATGTGGAGAAACGTTCCCGAGAGAAATCCACGAATGTGTGAGTCCGCAAATTCAGAGAACGCGAATACGGGGGTTCCACTGTATATATAAACATTTAAAATGTATGTATAAGTTTATATATACATATGTATACATGCATATATGTATATATACACATTGTATGTATATGTTTATAAATATAATTTATGTATGTATGTATGTATGTGTACGTATGTATTTACAGTGTGTAACATGATTTATGCAAATATTGTGGGAAATGAAAGAAAAAGTTATTCTGAGCAGAAAATATTTTGTGAACATATTTAGGCTTTGTCAGTGAGGGAAGTTTTCGAAATAACCATTATCTATCTATTGCTGCTTTCATGCTATGGAAGGTGGTAAAGGGAGGTTGGTGCATCTTGGGATGTTAGGGGGTCAGGGGCCAGGGGGAGCATAGAGAAGGAAGATGGAGTGACTAGGCCGATGTGGATAAATTACCTCCCAATCAAGTGTATTATTTAGATTTTGAAGAAAAAAATGCATATTGCATGCATCATTGAATCCCTATTCCTCCCTATAAGTGGTATGTATTTATCGGACACCAATAAAAAAAAGGGACAAGAAAAGATGCCCAATTGAATCTCCCCACCATCAAAAGTAGGCTTTTTCTTTCTATTTGCAAACAATATTTCCTAGTGTGGACAGGCCCTCAGATGCATCCAAAGGGACTGGGGTGCATATCTGAATGGGCTGCACATTTCAGGGACATGGGGACCTACGGAGAGGGAGGAGCAGATCAGTCTGTTGGAGACTTGAGCAATTAGGCTGCTTTATCACTTCCAGGGGAAACTACTGGAGAAGTCTGCAGTCACCATAAGCAACAACACAAGTGGCTGCCTACAGCAAGGTTGTACCATTTCCCCAGAGTTGAATAAATGGTAATGGTGATTCACAAATGGTTGGAATCCCAGAGCTTAGACTTAAGCACCAGATACATCCTGGGAAGGGTTTTCACCAGCCAGCTAAGCAGGGCAGATTAGGTAGTAGGCACTGAGTGGTCCCAACACCAAAGGGTAATGGATTCCCTGTTAGAACTGTGACAGACTGATAATCAACTTGTTCACCACAGCAAAAAATAATTTGAGCTCCCCGGTCTTCAACCAGAGGCCAGCGTTCTAGCATCGCTGTAAACACTGAGTGTGATGGTGAAGCCGCGGCATTAATTCCCATAAATTGCAAGCCCGGGGGATGAGGAACATTCAGCGCTGCCGGACCCTGCTGGAACCGTGACGTCATATAATGCGCAAGCAGACCATCCAAGGTTGGTACGCCTGGTAGGCCTAGCGCTTACCACGTACCATCTAACCTATGCGCTTGAGGAGCGGGAGCCTGGAACAAAGATGGCGGATCTCCCCCTCTACTTCTTGGGAACAAAGGAGAGTGTATATATTCATAAGATTACCCAAGGCCCCTCCTGACGTTTCCGTTACTGAACCGTTAGGAGAAACCAAAGGGGTATGAGACAAATCAAAAGCAGGTGGAGAAACATATGGAGCAGCCTGGTTTATTGCCGATACAAAAGAAGCCGGTAAGGTTTGGTCATCCAAAGATGGCGTCACCACCTTCCTTTTGTATTGGCTTTTCCCATAGAACTTCTTCCACTGTTCCACCGACCAACCGCGACAAACAAAACATGGATTAGTAATCGTACATACGTTTTCCCTGCACCTACTACACGTTGGATGAGGATCCGTCGACACCGAAGTTAGGAACCTAGAACATGGAAAGCCACTGACTCCTGGGCATTTCCTTTGTCTCCTCTTCGAAACGGTAGACGATCCCAATGTTGAGGCAAAATTCTCCATCATACCACGTATACACTCTTACCTCACACTGATCACACTCGGAGAAAGAAAAGGTAATAGGAAATGAAAAATGAAATGGATAAAGAACGGGCAAAGTGAAAAACCGGCTTTAAATCAGATAGACAGTAACACGTCTTATCTTAAAGGCGGTAGGAAAATAACTGGTGGGTCACAGGTAGCCGTGGGCATTCTGGGTATACTACATGCCCCGTGACCTGGTATAGATGCCATTAGTCCCTGGATCTCACAAGTGTAATTTTAATTCTACCGGTTTCCAGCTTGGCGCTAGTAAATCCTAATGTTAAGACCGAAGGTTCGTTAGTTATGAAAAATACAAATTAGTTACAAATTTGGTATTTTGCTACTGTGGCCATTTCGGTTTCCTCGAAAGGTTCCATCTCTTCTCCCTCCATCCCCCAGCCGGCCATGTGCCATTTTCACTAAGCAATTTGTAAATCATAGACGGAAACAATTTTTCTAAAATTTTGCTTCATATAGCATAGTTTTATTACTTAACACTCTTAATTAAACTTTTGTACTCATTAATAATAGAAAAAATGTGAAATGTGGGACTTTTTGGGTTGGCTGGAACGACTTATCCTGATTCCTTTTATTTCTTATGGGCTTATTTGTTTCACATTTCAAACGAATCGTATTTCAAACAGCCCTCTGGAATAAATTAAGTTCGAAGTCTGAGGTACTACTGTATTGGAAAACAAAGGGCACTGATGACAATAAAACCATATTTATTAGTTTTTGTTAGTGTTACTAGTTTAATTGTATATAATAATATCAACGAAACTGTGGATTATAGAATAGCCTTTTTGTCTTTGTAGTACTGATCAGTGGGATGGGTGATACATGCTCTTTAGGCCAACTAGTTGAGGAATATTTGGTGGTGTTTGGGTCAATGCACATCAGCGATCACTTACCACATTAAGCGTGTTTCCTTTTCTTTGTTTTGATTCCAACCAGTGCTGAAAACCCTATTTCACACAGCTGAGCAGAGAGCACAGGAAAATCTTATAACATTAAAAGACAATTTATGAACAAGATTTGAAATGAAAATGAACGTATTTTGAATATTTGGCACGTTATGAGATAATTAGAAAACATGGAAGTAGAAACTGATATTGTTTTTAGGAATATATAATACGTAAGCACCCTCTGACAACCCTGCTTGCAGCCCCCCTTAGAAGCTTCTGTTAAGAATCACAGCTCTATTCAATATGTATGTAGTACTAACCTAAAATATGTACCTGCACCTGTACAGTAAATAAATTTTAAAATAATCTTACAACACAGGAAAGTATCAATACTATAAGTAAAATGTATGCCCAGTGCATTATAGAATGATGCTGGAGGCCAAAGGAAATGTGTCTGAATGATAGGGGATATTGAGAGTAACAGTTGTAGACTGGTACTTATTTTGCAACAACTTTGAAATTATATTAGGGTGTTCTGGGATGGTAGTTTGAGGTATTGTTTGAATTGTTAAGTTTAGTGATAACTGTTAAAATAGGCAGTTGTAAGCATTTTAGGGTGTGTATAGCCTACTTAGAGTAACAGTAGTAGAATACTGTAATGTAAGGTTACTTCGAGTGTTTTAGGACGATGGTTGGGATGTATTTTTGTTTGAAATGATATGAAATGGTTTTAGTATGATAATTTCACTTATATTTTTGTTTGAACTTTCAAATTAAGCAGTTAAATGTTAAAATAGGCATTTTAGTGTGAGGGGTACAAGGTATTGGGCAGTTATATGCCAGTTATAAGCATTTTTGGAGGTGATTTTTGCATTCCCGCAGATTTTGCACTTCTACGGTAGGCTCTGGAACCTATTAATGCATAAAAAGGGGGAACGCTGTATCCTACATACTATATTCTAATTTTATACCTCTTGTATGATGCTAAAATCAGCTTCATAATTAGGTCTTCAAAAATCCATGTTATGTGATTACAGTAAACACCCTAGATTCGTAGACTCTCAATTGCAGATTTCTCTGTGGAACATATACAATCGACCCCTGCTATTCGTGAATTTTTCTATGGACAGTATATACCCATTATTCAAGGAAAATTTGCCTATTCACGGTATTTTTCACTGAGAAATATTCACATATTACTGTATTTTCATTATCATTTTCATGACTAAATGCATTTTTTGTGATAACACAATAATAATACTCAAGTACAGTGGTACCTTGACCTACGAGTCAATTCGTTCCATGGCCGAGTCGTAGCTCAATTTGCTTGCATGTCAAATCAATTTTCCCCATTGAAAATACTTAAAATGCCCTTAATCTGTTCCAACCCTCAAAATGCCACTCCTTACTTTCATGTTTCATGTTATTAAGTCAGGAAAATATTTTTCTAAATAACAAATATTGTATAAAAGCCTAATAGAAAGAGTATGTAAAGATATAATAAGGTTTTATACAGTGTACAGGTAGTGTTCAAGTTATGATCATTTGTCTTACGATTTTACGATGGGGTTAGCAATTATTACGGATATGATATTGGTTTGAAAATATTTAAATTTTGCTCGCAACGGGTACAGGCAGCAGTGAACAATCAGGGAGCGAGATACCAAATTATAATAGCCTAAGGGAGCGAGAGAGACCAAATTACAATAACTGAACTTTATCCCATCTTCTAGTTAAATAAGTTCAAAAACAGCAAAAGAAAATTATGAAAGTATTGTTTTAACGTTACACTTGTTGCATAAATGTGTACAACCTTGAACAACCAAACGAAAAGCAACTTTTTTTGCTAAGTACAACCGAATTGGACAACAAAAACATCCGTTTGGCTTATATTTCAACCATCATAGTAAACAATTACCGTCTTTATGTTATAAATGACTTTATGTAGAATAGGACTGAGATATTTTGATGTGATAACTTTATTCACTATAGATCAAAGATCAAACAACGAAATATACTGTTAAATTTAAACCAAGTTGTAGCTGAAGCTGAGAAAACTGTGATCGTGCATCAGCAACAAGGATAAAATTCCTGTAAACTTATGCCTTCAAACATAACCATAGATAAAATAGAGAGAAAATCATTTTAATCAAAACTACAGGGCTTGAAAGAACACATTTCACCGTTGTTTTACACGCTGATAATAGATAAATAATGTAAAGCTCATATTATGATGAAATAAAATTAAAATAGCAAACGGAATCACATAATTTTTTTACTCAACAAACATGCCGCCAATGCAATCTGTTAATAATTTAGTTCACAATCACGATATGTATTAAAGTCATATTTCAACTTGAAAACATGTCGTATAACGAAAAATGACCTTGTCTCATATAAGTCAAGTGTCTTAGATATTTTTTATGGTTACTAGAAGGAAAAAAATTTGCTCGAAATTGAGGTGAATATGACGAAATAAACTTGTATTCGCCATCAGCTGATTTCCAAGCCAAAACATTGACTGCTCTGTTAGTATTTTATAATACAATAATATGAGAATAGTACATACATGCTATATTATTGGATACAGTGAAGTTATATATAACTTTTTAAAAGATTCATGGAAAAGATGCATATATACTTTTTCTTCTTTGCTTATCTTAATTTTTGTCCCTACGCCACCTACGTAGCAGTGGCATCTCGAGCTCCTACCTCAATTTTTTTGCTCGTGTAACAAAGCTAAAAATCGACTGAGTAACAACTCTTACTTCGGAAAACTCGTGCATTAATTCACTCATAGGTCAAGGTACCTCTGTATAAGGATTTTGTAGAGTATTTTTGTGTGTTCTAACTATCAAAATATACAGTTCTAATAATTTTGGGAGTTTTTAAGCATCTGCGGATTTTAGCTATTCATGGCGGGTGTGGTACCCATCCCCTGCGAATATGAGGGATCTACTGTATACACATTATTCATGGAAAATTTGCCTATTTGTGGTATTTTTCATTAATTACTGTATTTTCATACCATTTTCCTGACTAAATGCACTTTTTGGGATTAAAAATGTTTATAAACCTGTGTATTTTCATAGTTTTGAGTTTTTTTTCCTTTTTTTTGAGCTATCAAACAGCAGTGTTAAGCATTTTTAGAGGGGTGTCAAGTATTTGTGGATTTTAGCTATTAGCGGGGGTGAGGGTTGATGGTGGTATACATCCCATGCGAATCTAGGGGCTTTACATATTGTATATAAAGTACTTTGAATTTGGTATGTATATTTTAATCTTTTATTAGTAACATCATAACCACTGCATATTATAATAAGTAATGAATGAAACTGGTCACTGTTAGTCCACGGTGAACCACAGGTGTGGAAGTTAATTGGTCAACGGGTTGACCAGGACACCTAGTACTTAGTCATTATGTCACTGTAGCCTAACTTAACACTAGGGCAAGGTAGCCTAAAGTGTCAAGGGGAATTCTCTATAAATGATAAGAGTGGTGTATAAGTTGTGCTGTTCAAATTGAACAAAGCTAAAGCAAGCATAACATAGAGAATGATACTCATTGTGGCTGTCAGTTAGTGATTCGTGAGTATATTTGTGTTCAAGAGAACAGATCAGTCAGAAATTTCAGGTTACTTGGGTTGTCTCCTTACAACTGGCCACAGTCAATTCCATGTGACCACTCCATAAGCCTCTATAATGTATGTCAAGAAAAAGATCCCAAATGTATACAGTGGTCCCCCCGTATCCGCAGGGGATGCGTACCAGACCCCCCCTGAACAGTTAGACCCCGCGAATAGTTGGAACCCCTATAAAAACACTGAAAACAGCCTATTTTGTTAGTTAAAACTCATGAAAACCCCACTAACAATTTTTATACTTGGTTTTTTTAATAGTTTTATCACAAAAAATGCATTTTATGATGAAATTGATTAAAAAAATAAGAATTTGTGGATATTTCTCATAGAAAAATACATCGAATATGTGAATATTCCGTAAATAATGCGGGGAAACGTTCCCAATAGAAATTCACGAATGTGCGAGTCTGCAAATCCGGAGAACGCAAATAAGGGGGGTCCACTGTACTATCAAGATTTGCACTACCAGTTTTAAGTAGCCTCGTAACTTATATGTTGATTATTTTCATTGGTAGTTTGTTGATTCAGTATTCAAAGGTCATTTGTAATTATACACTACTTTGGTTTCCTATTTTTAGTAGGATGTTTATTGTGTTTGAATTTGTATTTGAATATTTTAACTTAAATTTATGTATAAAGGGTTATCAGATAGTTTGCTTTAGCATGTACTATAGTAGATTCACTTAAGGTAAATTTTTGTGCCTATGAGACGTTTGTTTGGCGGCTTCTAATTGGCTGGTACCGGGAGGTAGGCTGCTCGCTGAATGTGTCAGATTTTTTTTTGTAGCTTAGAAAATTAGCAATAGTATATTTCTTCATTTATCTCACTTTTTCCAAAACATAGGAAAGTTTTGGGCATACCAAAGGATCCGGTATTAATCGTACAACTAAATATTCTTTTCCTGAAATCAATCAGATAAAACACAAAGGAATTACAAGTAAAATTGAAGAGAGAAATATTTCATTCTTTACAGTATACCTATTTTTATTTATCATCGGATTTTGCATAATTCATGCGATCTAGATAAAATAAAACACATGTTTTCATACAATAAAATCACCCTGAATACACTGGTGCTTTCAGATTTTAGATGTGTGTAATGTGTGAAGCGAAAATGAAGATTGTCTTATCATGTTGCATCCATACTTGACTGGGGCTGAAAGGAAGTCAATCTTTCTCAATTCTTTGTTGTTTATTACTTTACTGAGACTATTATTTCATATCACTCAAATAAGTCTGATATCTCTTTCATTCTAAATTTGAATATAATAAGATTTGAAACAATATTCCGAAACAGCCTGGTTAAAGCTTAGGTTGAGCTGAAGAGTGTGAAGTTTGTCCACAGAGTTCAACTTCTTTGCTGGACTGAATTCCTCACGGCCCGCCTAGATCTGAGCTAATGATATCAGATGCATCCATGTGATTACCTATTATTATTTTTTTCCTTATCAGATATGTCTAGACATCATACTATATGATATTAGATTGAAAATGTTCGACAGTCATAATGGGAATTTTGTGTTTTTTATTTATTTACAGAAAATGTAATGATATAACATGGTAATTATTGTTGAAACTGCAACGTCTTATATCTCTGATTGGCAACTCAAATCTCTTGCTGAGATGAAAAATGCAACAATGTCTTGCAGATCTCATTCTCTCGACAATACCGTCAAATTTGAATAATTTACTGATGCAACATAATAAGACATATTCTTAATTTTCTCTTTACATATTACAAGCATCTAAAATCTGAAAGCACCAACGTATTCAGGGTGAATTTGTTGTATGAAAACAAGTTTTATTAATCTTGATCGTGTTAATGATGGAAAATACAATGATAAGTAAAAACAGGTATAAAGAATTAAATGCTTCTCTCTTCACTTTAACTCATTGTAAGTCCTTTGTGTTTTATCTTATTGATTTCAGGAAAAGATGGCTAAGTTGTACAATTAATACCGAATCCTGTGGTATGGCCAAAACTTTCCTATCTTGAGCAAAGTGCGAGATAATTGAAGAAATATAAATATATTGCTACTTTTCTAAGCCACAGACGAAAATAATGAAACATTGAGTGTGTGGCCTACCTCCCGGTACGAGCCAATCAGAGGCCTCCAAACAAATGTCTTGTAGGCACAGGAATCTACCTTAAGTGAATCGACTATAGTAGCACCTCACCTTTACAAATGCTTCTGTTAAGGAAAGACCCTATATTATAGCCTACACTTGAGATTTTTTTTTTTTTTTTTTTTTTAGTTATCTTAAAGCTAACAGCAATTCCAAATATTTCATAGTCTGAACTAACCTGTAGGCTACTTTACACTAAACATTTAATTAAAGAGACCTATTTCTAAAAATGTATCACATTTAAAAGAGTAGCATAGGAAAAAATAATCATAATATGGTAGCTGATAAGGACAGAAGTCTGCTAAGTGGAGGTCTGTTTCTGTTAAGTCAATTGAGGTTTCACTAAAATTATGATTGAGATTGAAATTAAATAAAATAAATAAAATCAAACATGGCATTAAAACTTTCAAAAAAAGTGGAGAGATATTTTTTTACTTTCTACTTTTCACCCTACAGAGAGGTAGCTCAATGCGACAGAGAAGATGCCAGGCTCTGTACGACTGTGATGCAGATTTAGATGATGAGTTAAGCTTTACAGAGGGAGAAATTATTATTGTTCTTAAGGCTGAAACTGAAGATGGCGATTGGATGGAAGGCATGATTGAAGGACAACCACATCGTAGAGGCAAAGTACCTATAAACTTTGTTCATATGTTATCAGATTAATATGGGGCTCAACTGAAGTTTAGTGGTTTTCTTTCAGATTTTTTGAATATGTTTGTTATAAGTACAATTTAATTTGTATAACTTGGTGAAGAATAAACCATAATTTGATTTGAAAATGCATAGGTGCTCATGATTTGTACAGGTGCTAAAAGATACCAGTCATAATACTGTACTAGCTTAGAAGAGAAAATTATATCCTTGCATTGTATTGTTTTTAGTATATGGCATGTTACTTGACCATTTTACCACATCCTTTAATTATAAGTATTTATAGTGAAGTCACAAATAAATTAATACACTTAAGTTTCCATCCAAGTACAAACCATTGCTTATATGTGTCTTCTTGCTGACATTTTTTGGGGGAATGAAAGTAGCTGTTATAATTGCAATTCAACACAAACTGGACCATTTTAGATCTAACTGCCCATAAATTAATATAACTGTTTAGTATAAAAGTGCTTCAAGGGAGGTCTATATTGTATGTCCATATCCACAAGGGTAACTATGTGGCGGTTCAGAATCCATTCTTTCAATTTTTTAAATGTTTATTACAGTTTTCTATTGAAGATGCAACCATCAAGTCCTATAGATGTAAAAATGTTTTATTTTTATATTCAAAAGAATTACTTTAATTGTTTTATTCCTGAACTTAAAACTGACTAGTATTATTCTAAAACAGTTTAATCACTAGTAGTAGTGATTTTAGTAGTGTGCTTAGTCTGAAAAGTGGTAGCAATTACATGACTTAGGGGAAAATTAAATATTATAGAAACTCCCATTGGTATGCTGTGGAGAGAAATAAAAATTATTGTCAAGCTATGTGTCTGAACATTGTTAATCTCACAGATTCAGAGAAAAGATGGTAAAACTGGGGATGCTATGTGACTGATTGATACTAACAAAGCAGTAATTTGTGAATGTATGTGAGTGACATGTATAGCAGTAAGCAACTAAATGATAATGAATCTTTGGTCCAAGTTAGGTGGTTACCTAAGTATAAAGGAAGCAATCATCAGTTCTTTCAGCATTTAGTGGTTGAGAGATCATGTTATTAAAACTGTTTAAGTTCTTAAAGGTGTTTAAGCTTCAGATAAAAGTGAACCTAAATTTTAGATAGCTCCTTTCATTTAGCACTACATATGCACAGAGAATATAGTTTAAGGGGAACAGTTTTGGAATATTGATATTTTGTTTACATATGTTCACTCTATTTCAATTCTTACTGTTTGAGTCCTAAGCACATTTTTCTGTATCCCATCGTAGTGCAAGTGATGGCTTCTCACATCACTTTCTCAACTACCTTGGTTTTTAAAAAGTGACCAAATTTGTCATTAGCATGTTACAGAAGTTGTCCTGCTTTCGTAGGCAGAAAATTTGGGAAACAGAAAGGCCCTTTTAATTTACCTTGCATTTTTATGTAAAATGTTTCTAACGCAAACTACATTTATATAGATATGCTTATTTAATAGTTTCACCTTCCCCACTCAATTCCCCATTTTAAGAAATTTCAGGTTTTTCATTTCAAGTAATAATATGGTTTGCACTTAAGCAATGATGGGAATGATGAATAGTGTGAATATGTACATACTAAATGATTTACTAAGAGTTTAGCACCTAATTTTTTAGACCCACTGCCCATAGAAGAAGGCAAGATTCTAGTTGGTTAATAAAGTCTAGCTGTAGAAGGGTCAATGGTATCCTGGGTAAAAGCAAATCAGTCATTAAACATGTACCTGACAACCTAAAAGTGTGTTGTCAAGTACTACATAACTCTACAGGTCTGCAATCTAACCTAACTTCTGAGAAGATGCAAGTTTTCATTATGGTAGAGTAATAGAGCAGTAATGAACAGAAGTATTAATTAAACTACACAATGTGTTCTCCCAATCCTTGCAAATGCATATTTGTAAGAAAGTAAAAGGTCAGCTGCCAGTTAGCATTGATTTACTCACTTTTGATGCTAGCCACCTTCCACGGCTACAATTCAACAGAAGTGTCAGCATAGAGGCATATATAAGACCACACTTGTATACTGTGAGATATTTAAATTATTTGAAGTTTTGTCATTTTTGTTCTTGTATGGTTCAGGTGTATGCCAAGGTTATATTTCATAAAACTGCCAAGCCCTCGTAAAAGTAAAAATGACCAACAGGATTCTTAGAAAATGCTATACTGTATAATCATTTCAATATTACTTTATAATCTGGGCAAATTAAGCAGTTTCTTTGACAAGAGACTTTTAATAATGAAGACTAGAGTGAGAACGAAAGGTCAGAGTAATTTTCACACATGAAATATAGTTTGCAGAATTCCATCATGTTGTATGTACTATTGCGAAAATCTTGTGAAATTTGGATCAGCCCCATCTTCAAATAGCTTAATACTGTTTTGTTCTTTTCCAATCTTTAGTATTCTCATGAGTTAGGAGAATTTGAAAATTAAATAGGTGTGATTCTTTCCTAACAATTATAGTTGCTTAATTTTGAAGAATGATTTATTTTTGAAGTCTGTTATGTACAAGGCAATATAGTATGTTCTGTCACATTGCCAGTATAACCCATACAGTTGCCATTTGTTTGTATATCCATTTACAGAGATTGCCTTATGAGTACACTGTTAGTAGTATACAACAGTTTTTTTTAGCATCTACGTATTGCCCTACTTTTATATCTTTCTTCTTCTTCCTTTGCCTTTCATCTTTTTATTTTTATCAATTATTTCTTAGCTACAGCTTCTTTAATGAAATCATGGTACAGTTTTTGCATCTCAATGAAAATAAGTCCTTTTGGACAGTCTTGTAGAAAGGAGACAAATTGGGTTAGAAATTGAAATAAGCTTAGAATGATGGATTTTTGTTATATTTTCTCTCTGAGGTACATGTAGCATTATATTTCTACCAGTTATCGGTTCGTCTTTTAGTTACTAAGTGTACTATACTGGTAATTTCATTTCAATTTGTGTTGAACATATAATAGCATAGGTTGTCATCCAATCTCACTTGAATTTTAATATCTTAATTTAGCAAATATTTTATTAGTTTGATAAAGTTATACCTGCTTATTAAAAAAACAAAAAAAAACAAGCAAACAACCACTTGAGTAAAGGAGGCCCTTAGCACCAAATGAGCACTTTGTGTTTGGATATAAGTCTTGGTTAATATAGAGTACAATTGCCAATACTCCATACGACTGTTGTACATGTAATGCACTGTTTAAGTTTTAAGTTTGTAGGGGATTGCAAAGAAGAACATTAAGGACACCGTAGGTAAACATGTCAAGAGTTAGTACTTAATTATATATTTTAGGTACATTGCCCACAGAAGAAAGGCAAGATTCTAGTTGGTTAATAAAACGTCTTGCTGTAGAAGGGTCAACGGGATCGTGGGTAAAAGGAATTTAGTCATTAATGTTACTCAGATAGTAAAAAAAAAAAAATGCTAGACAAGCTGCATGTACCTGACAACCAGAAATGTGTTGTCAAGTACATAACCATTTGATACTTCCACCATCTTACTCGACCCCCTTATGCAGCCATTTCTGATCCTATCCTCTCTTGTCAGCCCAGACATCCACCTAAGCATTCTTATTTCTGCCACATCCATCTTCTCCTCTGTCTTTCTCATGCTCGCTGTTTCCATACCATACAGCATTGCTGCTCTTACCACCGTCTTGTGAAATTTTCCTTTTAACCTCGGCAGTACTCGTCACAAAGAACTCCATAGGCCTTTCTCCAGTTGTTCCAGCCAGCCTGTACCCAATGTTTTACTTCTTCCATACTTCCTCCAGTGTTAACAAAGGATCCCAAATAATTAAACTTATCAACTCTTTATTTGTTCTCCACCAAGCTGAATACTTTCTCTATCCTCCCCCTCATTGGTGGTACACATATATTCTGTCTTAGATCTCCTTATTCTCATTCCTCTGTCCTCCAGTACTTATCTCCCATCTTTCCAATTTCATCTCCAGATCTTCCCTGCTCTCTGTGCACAGAACAATATCATCCGCATTCAATTTGTTCCATGGTACTGCCTCCCTTACTTCCTCTATTATAACATCCATCACTATGTTAAAGATAAATGGGCTCAGAGCCGACCCCTGGTGTAATCCTACTCTCACCTTAAAACCCTCTGCCTCCCCAACTCTGCTCCTCACTCTGGTAAATAGAGCAGTAATGAACAGAAGCAGTTAAGTCAGTTGCAGAGGAAAAGATTGCCAAAATCATCTGATGGGTGAAAATAAATGGTGTTAAAAATAAGTTTATGTATTGCAAATGCTGGGAATGATATCAGGACAAAAACAAGTCAGGTCTTCTAGCTGAAGGGTTTAGTTTTTATGGTAGTTTCTGTCACCACTGAGACTATCAAGTTAAGGGTTACTTTCTGCAAGGGCCCTAAAACCGATAGCTAACACTGTCAGGTTAGATCCTATATACTGTACTTGTTGTTAGAGGGTATAATACTCCAGGTACATTAAAGGGTCTAAAAGTCTCCCATCCCACCCCACCAACTCTTCTTGAAGGCTTGTGGGTCAAGTGCCAAAAATATCATAACATAAAGATGAGTTATATTAATTTGACTTTGATGGCCATATTTGTTGTAATGACAGTTAATGGAAATCAGTCAGTCATTTTAATGTGTCATTAAAATTTTCTTTGGGTGAATATGATTCATAAAATTTATATTTTTTCTTGGCACTTGCTGATATGACACCTGTCTCAGAAAAGTAAGTTATACTCTAGCACATGTTAATATAAATCCCTGTAGGATGCACAGTATGTATATATACTGTACTTTTATTTTTCATGCATTTCTTAACATTGAAAACTTGATTCAATCAGGGTCTTCGTTCCAACACATTTTTAAAAATACAGATGGCCATAGACTTCTTGGTATATTTTAATCTAGTGTATTATTGTAGAGTGCACGGAATATAATGACTGATTTACTTGTTGGTTGCCTTTTTTTCACTGTAATTTTCATGGTTGATGAAGATTCTTCCTGTGTTTATCAGTTATGAGGTTGCAAACAAATTTTGATTTGTTTTGTTAGTTACAGAATGCTTTAACCTTAAATTCTAAATTGACTTAACTTTATTTTATGGATTCAAAATTGGCTCAACTCTATTTTACATTACATAATTGTTTGCCAAGTTCAATGCTGTCAGTTATTTATCAGGTTTAAGGTATAGCTGGATACAGTAGCTACCTTAGTTGTTTGTTAGTTGTGACTCTTGCTATTGTCACAGTACATACATTGTGTAAATGATAAATATGTATGCATTTATTCTGGCTCTAAAGATAGAGAGAGCTATGTGTCAGTAAAATGTGTCACAAGTATGGTTTTGAAATAATATTCTTTACCCCTGAATTATAAAAACCAATGTGCTTAATTCAAGCAATTTTTTTTCTCTTGTTTTTCATTACTTGTACATTGCCTCATATTCTTGAAGCCATGTCTAGTAACTCAGGGATGTTGCTGTTCAGCGCACAGCATAATTTTCCCAAGTATAGGCCTCAGTGCTATTATGGTGATATTCTTCACTGAAAAATTACCAAAGCATACATAAGGCATTCAAAAACTTTTTTTTTTTTTAATGTAAATCCAAATATACTGCATTTCCAGCCTAGTGTGTGAAATTAGGAAGGAAAGAGTTATAGGGAAGAAAACAAGCTCAAAATAATTGTTATATAACATTCGTTTTAAGTCAACTATGTTTCAATAGTCACATAGCTTCATGTTATGTATTGTTTATAAAATCATAATTTGCTGTCATTTGAATAAAGGAATGATTTCAGTAGATTTTTAAAAACCAGAAATGTCTTCCTTTTCATGTCTACCAGTTTGGTACAATTTATGTAAATATTGTACATGACGAAAGGAAATTTAAACCACTCATAACTTTTTTTTGAGTTACAGGTCATTTTTGAAAATACATATAACTAATTATATATATACATAGGCCCACCTAATCACTCCTATTACTGTAAAGGATGTGATCATTAACATTATATGAATGTACATAGCTCAAATATATTTAAATATGTAAATAGAATGTGCAGTGTAATGTACAGGTGTATTTGAAATGTTAAAAGTCAAAGTCTTTATAATTCTTATGTAAATATTGTGTTCATGTATGCAGTGTATGGTCTGCGAGGTGACCATTGCACCTGCCCATTGCACTTGATAGTATAGTTTTATGTGAAGCCATTGTCAGTTACATAGGTATAGTATTGGAGTATATTTTAGTCAGACTTGCTCTTGACTTTGGGGTGGATATAGTGTGTTTGTTGAGAAATGTTGATCACTATATGACTTTGTCATACTTTAGGAAATGGTATTCATGGAACAGACTAACTTATTGATTCTTTCAGATAGGCAACATTGTTGTATATATACAGCATGTATATTTTTAGGGACACATGTATTGTGGCTAAATGATGAATGGAGTGTGGTTTCATTGTTAGAAAAAGTTCTACTGGAAACTTATTGAAGTTTCATCAGCTTTATTTGAATTACAAGGCTGTGGGATGCCTTTTATCACTTTTAGAGGTAGGATGAGCCCCATCAATGGATTTTCAGTTTGGAACTTGGTTTCATTATAGAAGAAATTTTGTTCAGAGGAAAGTAATATTTTTGAGGGGTTGCTACTAAACAGAAAATGCAAGATAGTGCATATGTGATATTATTCAGAAAGATTTGGTATTTACATTAAGTCAAGGACTAAATTAAGCTTTGCTTCCGCTGTGTAGTGGAAAGTGTATGTAAATAACTTAATTCTTGAAGTTTGACTTGATAGCTTTTTCTGTATGCACAGTGGAATATATTGAGGGAAGTTCACATTGATTTATGAATTTTAACTTTAGTAGTTACAAACATTCTAATTATTATAACCTCTGGGAAGCTTTCAGTACTGACCATAGGTGGTGATGCATAGTCTTTTTTTCATTGTCTAGTTCTAAAATTATTTTGGAACTTTGATCATTTCATGGCAACTAAATAACCTTATTTTATTTCTTATGACTAACATATGTAGTCGGAGGAAAAACACAATAGTACAGGATAGTTTTGTTGTGAACCCTCAATTCAGTGCCTGGCAAATTATTCAATCTAGTAAAGTAGTTTTTCTCTTTCAAGAATTTCTCATTTTGGTCTCCAGAGTCTTAACTTATTGCGCTGTAGTAACTAAACCTATGAGTCTTTAACCATATAAATAATAATAAGTGGCTTGAGAAATCTAATACTAGTTGTTAGGCAGACATCTTGCTCAAGCACTATTTTTTTTCCTTGCCAATTCTTTGGTTAAGTTGCAGTAATTGCTAATAAATGGTAATTCACTTAATTACTAAATAGTTTTTGTGACTGTATTGGATGCTGTCAATAATTCTTAACACTCACTCATGTTGACAGGAGTCATCACTTCTCTCAAAATATTCCTAAACTGCCTCATTTGTGACAAACACTTGCACTAACAAAAAAATAATTAGAAACAAAAGATAGCCAGAGGTAATTAAGTTTTCTAATTTTACTCCACATTCTTTAATTCTGAAGACTTGCAGACTTTATTGTACTATATACTTTAGGGATGATGTGTGCAGTATACGCTATTAACGTTACTATCCACCCCTGTTCAGAGTATGTATATATTGAGTTCAGGATTTTAAAAGATTATGACCACATGAACTTGCCTGTTGTTCAGAGAATTCTTTGGTATAAGTAAAGGTTGATAGATAATTTCTTTTTCAAGATTATACCATACCATGGAAGTCTGAAAAATGGATTTAAAGATTGTACCATACCATGGCATGGAAGTCTGAAAAATGGATTTAAAGATTGTACCATACCATGGAAGTCTAAAAAATGAATTTAGAGTGATTATTTAAATAGATGTAATTTACTTCTTGTGGAAGCATGTATTCTCTGATTTCATGAATCTTTATATATATATATTTAGCAGTTAAATGTTCAGTGCTCATTGCTTCATTGATATTGTAATAAAGATATATGATTATGAAGACTAATGTTGTAAAATTCTCTTTATACTGACAGGGAGCAGTGTACATTATTATTTGAACCTGTGTACGTATAGATATTTGGCAGACTGGACATGGTTATTGTTGCTGTGCAACTGTTATAGTCCAGTAAGTGTGTGTATGTGTGTGAATATGGTATTGTTCTCTGTATATACTGGTCATAATGTCATTTATTTGTAATGGTTCATCATAAGTATAAATATAAAATTTTTTTTTTCTTAATGTTTTCTTTACAACCTTGATACCATATAATAAAACAAAAGTCCCTTTAGATGTTGCTGCCTACAGTCCGTATATGTTGTTTGATGTACAGCTATGCACAGACCTGATGCTACATGACTGCATACGTATAGGATTTTGTTCAAAATTCACTGACTGGCAACCTAACATGCTCCATATTTATCTATTATTTCAATATGAAAACACAATTATTGCAAACAATAAGGCCATAGTATGTTCTAAGAGGAAAATAGGTCAATTATTTCAAAACTTTAAGAAAATGTCACATGTAGCCAAATTTTGGAAAGAACAACATTTTCAAAACTTTGTTCACTCATTGCCGAAGCATTTGACCAGAACGAAATCATCATCAAACCTCAGTTCAATTGTTGAATAAAAAACAAAAAAATTTCTCAACATTGATATTGCTTCCAAAGCAACCACAAAATTTTAAATGGTCCTATTTGATTGTTTTTACGCCTCAACACTGAAAAATTTTTAATATGTAAATACAATGGTAGAATGCGCCCACTGATAGCAACGTATGAGTGGTGTGTGTGTGATGCAACCATTAGAGTGGCAGTGCAACAAGAACCACCTGGTGTAACATACGTAGGTCTATAATGAGTAGGGACAGTGAAATTATCTTGAAAATATTTATTTTATACGTATTTGTCAGAGGACTATTTAAATTGATTTTCATACAAATATATTTTTATAATAAAATTAGATTTTGTATATACTTAGCCCAGGAATTATATAGCTAAGAGTTTCCACTCAATGGCAGGCTAAAGGCGGCCATATACGTCCGCAACTGGCATGGGGTTTGTCCTGCCGGGATTAGCGTGCGTTCCAGTTCGCTTGGGTTTTGCCCGTACACGCATAGGACTTACTCTACGCATATTTTGAGAGGGCAGAGTTAATATGCAGTGGCCGTGTTCCTTTGAGTCCTGTAGTGTCCTGATATAGTGAGTGTTTTTAAATCATGGCACCAAGTAAAAGGAAGATAAGAGCAATAATGACAATAGCACTCCTGCAAGACGAAAACGAGCATGAAATATGCAAGAAAAATCGTAAAGTATGGGTCAAACCATGGCTAATAAAGAGAGGTTTTACCATATGACTTATATGAAAGAATTAAAGGAAAATAACCTGGAAGATTATAGAAATTATTTAAGAATGACTGATGATGACTGGGGTGTTCTAAATTCTGATTGCTGCTTCAGGTACAGTAATCGGGTAACGGAATCCATTCATATAGTTTAGGAGGACCTCTGAATATACAATATGCTTTTCAGCTTTTTCATTTTATTTAACCTACCCAAAGGTTTACCTGCATTTCAGAATGTTACTCTCTCTCTCTCTCAAGGTGATATGGAATGTATCATTCCTAAACGTACTTTACTTCGTATAACAGGAATCTAAGTTGACTCTGGAGGTGAATGAATTTGAATATTGATGAAAGGTGATATGGATCACTATGGACAGAGTTCCTCTCATTTGTTTTGCTATGAAATTCACAGTCGTTTAAGAATGTTAATGTTTTTATCGCCACGTTTATCCTTTAAAATGTTTTATAAATTAATTTTAAAACTAATTTATATTAGTCAAAAGATACCATGAAAGGCTGGCAATTTTGGCTTTCACAAAAGCTGTTTGCATCTTTATCTATTTTATTACATAATTCCAGTAATTTCTCATAAGCTGCTTGTCTTTTTACTTAATTGGAATAATCCGGACTTCATATTTTCCACAAGCACGGTAGTGCTCTGTACAGGTCCAAAAAAATCACAAATGAAATCGTCAGATAAATACTTGACTGACTGCGACATCCTTTCACAACAGCAGTACTGCCCCGACTTCCACGAGGAAATAGGGTATTGTACATGTTGAAACTTTGCCTCAGTCCTTCCCAACACCCGCAGCGCGAGTCGCAACGCGCCAGTCAGTTCAACATGCTGAAAGGACGACGGGACAGGACTGGCATCAATAGCCCCATACACGATAAAGACTGACCGGTTTGTGCCAGTCACTATGAAATCAGCGCGCCAGTCGCATACATGTATGGCCACCTTTAGTTCAAATTTCATGGGTAGCGCTTCGATAGCTCAGTGTAGGTCTACAGTGCTGTCCCCCTACGGCAATGCTAGGAATGACTTAGCTAATCACATCACTGTTTTATTCATTATTGTCTATCAGAGGGAAGGCGGGTGGGCTCTGATCATATAATTGGTAGGTAAGTATATACAAAATCTAATTTTATTATAAAAGTATCATTTTTGTATATGTGACTTACCCAGTAATTATATAGCTGATTCATCATGGAAAAATTATTTATCAAGCTTGTCAACAAATACATCTATGAAAGATATTTGGCAAAAAATAAGGAAAATTAACGGAAAATGATGTTATTATGATATAACAAAGTTTCATGTATACTTACCTGGCAGGTATATATATAGCTATATTCTCTGTTCACACTGGCAGAATTTTCAAAACTCGCGGCAACCGCTAGATCACTGGTAGTTCAGGTGATCGCCACCCCGCTCCCGTGGCGCTGGTGCTCGGAATCATTCCCATTTTCGTCAGATTTTTCTCTGAACCCTGTCTCCTGAGGGGAGGTGGGTGGGAATTTAATTATATATACCTGCCAGGTAAGTATACATGAAACTTTGTTATATCATAATAACATCATTTTCATGTATGACACTTACCTGGCAGGTATATATATAGCTGATTGACACATTTGGAGGTGGGTCAAAGACAGCAACATTGTAAGAGTTTTTAAAAAAAAATTTTAAAATACTCTTAGATTCCTTACCTGCTAAGGTAGCTGACTTCAGCATTCCTGCCTCTTAGCCTGCTAAACCTTAGTAGCTTCCAACTAGGACGTGACCTATTAGTTGATGAAGCTAAATATAAGGGTCTGACAACTGGACGGGACCAATTTGTTGACAGGAAACCCTAGCCCTCTCTTACCACGGGCATTCATGCTAGGATAAGTTAGACCACCTGAACCACACACAAAACTAACCTAACACACTACACTTCACAGACTGAAGAGGAAATCACCCTCTCAGACAACCGTAAAAACAACACCACTTCATTAAAATACCTAGCATGTTAGTAAGTTATGGGGTGGAAAATCCTTTGCCCAATACTGCTCCTGAGGATACATATGGACCCAACGTTTGACAATTGTCAAACGTTGTTTTGACGTTTCTAAGGTAATGACTTGCAAACACTGAATTAGTCCTCCAAAACGTCGTTTCAATGATATCTTTGAGGGCCATATTCTTTTTAAAAGCCAACGAAGTAGCTACTGCTCTCACTTCGTGCGCCTTAACCTTAAGGATGCCGAAATTTTCTTCTTGGCATAACATATGAGATTCTTTAATTTAGTTCCCTAAGGAAAAAGGCAATAGCATTTTGGTCATTGCTCTGCTAGGATCCTTCACAGAGCACCACAGTGATTCTGAAGTTCCTCTAATCTTACTGGTTTTCTCCAAATAAAAGCGCAATGCCCTTACTGGACAAAGAACTCTCTCTTGTTCTTGTCCTACTAGATCTGAAAGACCCATAATTTCAAACGACCTTGGCCATGGATGAGCTGGATTCTCGTTCTTGGCCAAGAACCCCTCCTGAAATGAGCAAACCGCTTTGTCATGTTTCCAACCAATATGTTTGCTAATTGCTTGCAGCTCACTCACCCTTTTGTAGCTGTGGCCAAGGCCACCAAAAAGATGGTCTTTTTTTGAGATATCTCTCAACGAAGCTTGATCCATCGGTTCGAACTTACTAGTTCCTAAAAATTTCAGGACCACATCGAGATTCCAGGAAGGCGCTCTGTATTGGGGCTCCTTCCTTGTTTGCAAAGGACCTCATGAGGTCTCTCAGATCTAGATTATTTGTAATATCTAGACCTCTATGTCTAAATACTGAAGCCAACATACTCCGATACCCTTTAATCGTCTGAGTTGACAATTTTATTCCTTCTTTAAGTATAAAAGGAAGTCGGCAATTTGGGTCACAGAGGTACTGGATGAAGAAATTTTCCGACTCTTGCACCACTTGCGAAAGAATTCCCACTTCGCCTGGTACACCTTAATAGTAGAGGCTCTTCTAGCTCCGGCCACCGCTCTGGCCGCCTCTCTAGAAAACCCCCTCGCTCTGACAAGTCTTTCGATAGTCTGAACGCAGTCAGACCCAGAGCGAGGGTGTTCTTGTGGTACCTGTTGAAGTGAGGCTGTTTGAGTAAATCTACTCTTGCTGGAAGAGTCCTTGGTACATCTATTGTCCATTCCAGTACCTCTGTGAACCAATCTCGGGCCGGCCAGTATGGAGCTATGAGAGTCATTCTTGTCCCCTGACTCTCCCTGAATTTCTTCAAAACCTTCCCTAATATCTTGAACGGGGGAAAGGCGTAGACGTCTAGCCCCGTCCAATCTAGAAGAAAAGCGTCTACTGCGACTGCTTGACGGTCTGGGACTGGAGAGCAATAAGTCGTCAATCTCTTTGTCATTGCTGTCGCAAACAAGTCCACCACTGGGCGACCCCATAATTTCCACAGATTCTGGCATACTTCTAAATGAAGAGTCCATTCTGTTGATAGAAGTTGCCCTTCCCTGCTCAACAGGTCCGCTCTCACATTCTTCTCCCCTTGAATGAATCTGGTGAGAATGGTTACGTTTTCCTTCTCTGCCCAAAGAAGGATCTCCTCCGCCAACTTGCAAAGAGAGATTGAATGTGTCCCTCATTGTTTGCGGATGTACGCCAGAGCTGTGGTATTGTCCGCGTTGACTTGTACCACCTTGTTGCGAATCACCGCGATGAACTCTTTCAAAGCCAAGAAAATCGCCATCAGCTCCTTCCTGTTTATATGCCAAGCCGCTTCCTGCTTGCTCCAACGACCTGAAACTTCTTGATGTCCGAGAGTCGCTCCCCAGCCTGCGTCCGACGCGTCTGAGAACAATACATGGTCTGGGTTCTTTTGCTGGAGAGACGCTCCCTTCGCTAACTTCCCCGGAGTTAGCCACCAACGCAATTCCTCTTTGATCTTGCGAGGAATTCGAAACAGGAAGGAATCTGGTTGCGATTTTCTTGGCCAGACTTGGTTCAAAAATATTTGTAGGGGTCTCATGTGAAGCCTTCCTAGAGAAACGAACCGTTCCAGGGACGAGAGTGTCCCAGTAAGCTCATCCACTCTCGTGCTGAACATTGTTCTTTCTCTAGAAAGGCTTGCACTTTCCGGATGCACTGCTCTTGTCTGTTGGGAGACGGAAAAGCCCGAAAAGTCACTGAGGAGATCAGAATCCCCAAATAAACTAGCTCCTGACTGGGTGTCATATTCGACTTTTCTAAGTTCACCATCAACCCTAACTCTTCCGTTAATGTTAACGTCATTTCTAAGTCCTCCAGACATTGCTTTCTTGATTGGGCTCTTATGAGCCAATCGTCCAGGTATAGAGACACTCTTATTCCTAGAATGTGTAGCCACTTCGCCACGCTCGCCATCACTCTTGTAAAAACTTGTGGGGCTGTGCACAGTCCAAAGCAGAGGGCTTTGAACTGAAAGACCCTGTTTCTGGATCACAAATCTCAGGTACTTCCTGGATCCTACATGAATTGGGATATGAAAATATGCGTCTTGAAGGTCCAGGGTGACCATCCAGTCCCCTGGACGTACGCGCCAGTACTGAATCGGTCGTCTCCATCGTAAATTTGTTTTCTCCACAAATAAATTGAGTTGACTTACGTCCAGTACTGGTCTCCATCCCCCCGAGGATTTCGCTACTAAAAACAGCCGGTTGTAAAATCCCGGAGATAAGTGATCCAGAACAGGTTCTATTGCTCCTTTCTTGAGCATAGAAAGAACTTGTTCTTGTAGTGCTTCTTGTTTCCCTGGATCGCTGTAGTGAGCTCCAAGCTCTCTCTTGGCGATGTCGCAAGAGGTGGTCTCTTCAGAAAAGGGATCTTGTAACCTTCTTTGGCTACCTTGACGACCCAAGGATCTGCTCCCTTTTCTTGCCAAATCTCCCAAAACTTCTGGAGTCTGGCACCTACTGATGTCTGAAGGACTTGTTGTTCATTGTTTAGTACTGGGTTTCGAGCCCCTCTTGGACGGAGCTCTTCTTGCTCTGAAGGCAGGACGAGAAAAGGACTTGCCTCGAAAGGGCTGACTAGTTTGCCTTGATTCCTTAGGGGTCTTCTTAACCACCTTGTTGGGTAAAAATTTCCTTACCGAGGAGGTTAACAGATCCTGCGTCGCCTTCTGAGTTAGGGAAAGCGAAATATCCTTGATAATATCCGCAGGAAACAATTGATCCGAAAGTGGGAATAAACTAATTCGGATTTCTGGGCGTTAGAGACGCCCTTAGCAGCAAAAGAGCATAGGAGTGACCTTTTCTTTAAAACTCCTGCGGTGAAAAGAGATGCTAATTCATTCGCGCCATCCCTTAAGGCTTTGTCCATGCAGGACATAATACTGCTTGGGAGTTGAGAAGCCGTCGATTCATTCTCTTCCACTGTTTCGTCCCAGAGCCCCCAAGGACCAATCCAGAAAATTAAAAACCTCGAAGGTCCGGAAAATCCCTTTCAAGAGATGATCTAATTCTGATGGAGACCACCACACTTTGGCCGAATTCAAGGCATGTCTGCGGGAACTGTCAACAATGTTGGAAAAATCCCCCTGGGAGGAGGCAGGTACTCCCAGGCCGAGATTTTCCCCCGTCGCATACCAAATTCCGGACTTCGATGCCAATTTGGCAGGAGGGAAAGAGAACACAGTCTTGCCCGCTTCCCTCTTTTCCTTCAACCACGTATCAATTCTTTGAAGAGCCTTCTTAGCCGTAATCGAAAACTTCATCTTCAAAAACGAGGACTTCTTCGGAGTTTTATTCTTAGAGAATTGAGAAAGGGGTGATGTCGGAGCTGCAGGCTGAAAATCCCCTTCAAAAAGTGAAAGAAGGCAATTCGTCAATTTCTTATAGTCTGAAGAAGGTGCTTCACCTTCTTTTTCTTCCTCAGACTCTAAGTCTTCTATTTCCTCTTCTGCCGAAGACACGTCCTGTAAACCCAGGTCTTGCTGCAGAAAATCTTCTCCAACCTCGCGGGAAGAAACCAAGGCTCCTGCCGCCTGCGTCCTGCGTCCTTCTGAGCTCCGAGGTTGCGTCCTGCGTCCTGTTCCGGAAGCTTGCGTCCTGCGTCCTGCTCCGGAAACTTGCGTCCTGCTTCCTGTTCTCGTAACTTGCGTCCTGCGTCCTGCTCCCGTACTTGCGTACTACCCGAGACTCTGAAGCATGACGAGAAGGAGGCAAACCATCATGCGTCCTCTTAGAACGACTTGACTGGGAGAGATGCGTCCTTACGCCTCGTAGGCGGATGTTCCGATGTTCCCCACGATTTAACCAAATCGGCTAACCTTCCTTGCATCTCTTCAAGGAAGTTCCTAGTCTCTGCTTCCTGGCGGGAAGACTGAGCAAGCGGAGAACGAGGACGAGACGGATCTTCAAAACGAGAAACTCGATCTTGAGTTCTACGATAAGGAGAAGATATCGGAGAGACTGCTCCGTATTCAGAAGGAGGGCTCCTATCCAGAGAACCGTCGTACACATGAGATCTTGCGTCTTGTCTTGACTTAAAGGATCTCCTCCTTTTAATCGGAACCACCTCTTCCTCATCACTAGAAGAGAAAATCTCGGGACTACTCCACCGTTCTTGAGGGTAACGCTCATCTTGAGAAGACGTAGGTCTATGCGTCCTCTTCAGAGGACGCGAAACTTCCGCATAACGTCCATAACCTGCCTGACGCAGCACTATCTGTAGAGGAAAAAACACTTCCCAGTGTCGCCTTTCCTATGGCGCACTGCTGCAGCCTGGACGCAACAGGACTGCCTGAAGGGACAACTGATCGTATGGGAACCCCTCTCGCCTCCCTTCGACTGTCGACATGCCTTCTCCCTTGGGTCTGGGAGCTTGGCAGAGGCCTAGGTCTAGGAGCACGAGTGAGACGATCAGCCGCCCCCTCCACTACACTGACACTTTCAATCGTACCCACTTTGTCTGTAAGACGCTGAATCTGATCGCCCATTGACGCAAGGGCGGCAAACACTTTCACAATATTAGTATCCTCAGAAACAGCAGCGGCGCAGGAGAGACCTGAGGAGAAAGGATTAAAAAAACTTCTTTACTGGGGAAGAAGGGGGAGAAATTAACAGAAGTATTCAAGACCTTACTAGAAGAACCTGACCTCTCACTCCGAGACACCGATCTTCTTACTCTATCCTTTTCAAGTCTCTCAACATATTTGGTGAAAGTCTTCCACTCCTTCTCATTTAAACTTTCACACTCATTACATCTATTATCCCAAGTACACAAAACCTCTCTACACTTCTTACATACTGTGTGAGGGTCTACCGAAGCTTTCGGCAGTCTCACCTTGCACCCTTCTTTCATACACACTCGAAATACTATACCAGAATCAGACATTATAATAACTTCCAATCGCGATTGCCAATCCAACTTTCCAATACGATACCCAATAAACCATCCAAGTACAGCGAAAGTCAGCTAACGAGTTTCGAATTCTAGCAGGGAACCAACAACGATGTTGCCGGTTCAGTGGCAGAAAAAATCTGACGAAAATGGGAATGATTCCGAGCACCAGCGCCACGGGAGCGGGGTGGCGATCACCTGAACTACCAGTGATCTAGCGGTTGCCGCGAGTTTTGAAAATTCTGCCAGTGTGAACAGAGAATATAGCTATATATATACCTGCCAGGTAAGTGTCATACATGAAAATATATGACACACCCAAGAAGTGCAATAAACCTAAATGGGAAACTATATCATGACACATATGAAATCTCGAATATAATAGGGAAACACTTTGAAAACATAAGTGCCTACCCCAATCTAAATGAACATTATCAAAATATAAGAACACAGGGGAAAAATACTATAGTACTCAATTTTGAAATTATTGAAGATCTAGAATATAATTATGCATTTAATATGGATGAATTAAACAATGCTCTAGACTCATGTCATCCATCGGCCCTAGACCATGATAAAATATCATTTGAATTGATACAAAGACTAGCCCCATTGCCAAATCATATTTACTAAAATTCCATAACACCATCTAGATGAAATGCGTTTTTCCAGATAAATGGAAACGTGCTATCATTATATCCCAATAAACAAACCTGGGAAAGATTCAAGTTATCCATCCACTTATTCACCTAGTATATCTTTGACAAGCTGTCTATGTAAAATACTAGAAAAAATGGTTCTATGTAAAATACTAGAAAAAATGGTTATGTAAAATACTAGAAAAAATGGTTAATTTACGACTAACATATGTCATAACTAAAAATTCAATTCTACCACCACCGCAATCAGGATCAATAGCTGGTCGATCAACCCTTGAACCATTAACTGTCCAGAAGATCAACAGTGGCAATATTTTTTGACATAGAAAAAAGCATATGATACAACATGGAGACAAATATCATGCAAAAATTGCACACTGAAGGTATAAAAGGCCATTTACCAATTTTTATTAACAATTTTATATCAGATAGAACTGTCCAAATTCAAATAGAAAATTCTTATTCAAATGATTATGAATTAGAAGAAGAAATCCCCCAAGGCAGTGTCTTAAGCTGTACTCTATTTGCTTTAGCAATCACTGATATTACAATAAATTTACCCAAAGGAGTTCAAAACAGCTTGTATGTTGATGACTTTGTCATATATGTACAAGTAGCACTCTAAGACATGCCCAAAGAATCCTCAATACAGCCATCACAAATATTACCAACTGGGCAATTCAGTAGGATTCCAATTTTCAATATACTATAAAACAAATGCAGTAATTTTCTATAAAGATAAAAGATGGTTAAAATAACAAACAATTAAGCTGTATCTTTATAATAGTCATACCCCTACATACGAAAGTCCCTACATACGAAAAATCCAGGTTACGAAGGCAAAGACGAAGATTTTTTTGCTTTTGTGTATGAAAATAATTCAGGTTGCGAAAGGGTGTACGTACTGTAAAGTCCAAGATTTGCCCCGGCTGCCGAGAACAATTTTAAAACTTGCACGCTGCCAACTCAGTAGACTCGCCACCATCCTTCCGCTCTCCCGTTGGTTCCTGATGCTAGTCATCGCCGTAAGATCCTGCTCTCCTATTGGTCAGCATTTGTCCCATCATGCATCTACGAAAAGGAGTTCCTAGACCATTTCATTTCGGCAGCATTATCATACACACCTGGAATTCGTTCATTCACATAAATTTCGTTTGTTAACGTAAATTCATGTTAGTGATTTCGTGTTAGTGATTTTGTGTGAACTTAATTATACTTGCGTTATTAGCCACGGGTCCCAAGAATGTTGCTGAAGTTCAACGGAAAGAAGAGGATGCTTTCTATGGAGACGAAGATGGAGATAATCAAGAAGTGTTAATGTTTTCTGCCATTTGTTAATGTGTTTCGTAAAGTTTAGTGTTAATGTTTTTTGCCATTTTTTAACGTGTTTCGTAAAGTCAAGTGTTCATGTTTTCTGCCGTTTGTCCTCCTCTGTCGCCACTTTTGGACATCGCCTCACTAGAAAGGTAAGGTTCCACATTTTACTACACACGTACGTACGGTATTTCTTGTACCCTGTACACTAATACACTTTATTTGCAGGTACAGTCACAGTTAGGTTAGGTATTGAATGGTCCAAATTGTTGCATTTCATTGTTTATTGGTCAATTTAGCTTTATAATAAAATTTACTGTGGCGTTTATGTAGGGCTTGGAACGAATTAGGCAATTTACATGTAAAATGTAGTACTAGATAGGAAAAAATCAGGTTACGAAGGCTGCTTCGGAATGGATTAATTTCATAACCTGAGGCACTACTGTACTGAACTTAAATTATTTACAAATGTTAAATACCTATGAATGGTGTTTGATCAGCACCTGAACTGGAAAGCACACCTCAAATATATTAAAGCAAAAGGCATAAAAGCCCTGGCCATATTGAAAAAACTATAACATACCAAATGGGGAACTGGACATAACACCATGCTTATGTTATACAAAGCAACAGTAGTGTACTAACTAGAATAGATTATTGTTGCCCAAAATATTCATCTGCCTCAGAAGCTACATTAAAAACACTAGATGCACTGCATAATGAAGGAATACATTTGTGCATGGGAGCTTCATCCCCTATAAACTCCCTGTTAGAAGAAGCAGGTATATTACCCCTAAAACATCACTGCAACTTTATAACTAAGTGTAGGGGCCTTTCACTTCAAGGAGGAACATCTCCCGCTGCTACCTGCTTTCTGAATTATAATCAAAGATTAGAAAACCATAGTGCTAGCTTTTTCCCACAAAGATCCAAATATTTAATGAATTCACATAACATTAAACTACTTTTCCATCCAGCAATGGAATTCCCACCACCCTGGACTTTGAAAAGACTAAAAGTATGTACTACTGCTCTATCATATCTTCTAAAAGGAAATATGGCAAACACAGAAATGTACCGTCAACATGCGTTGGAGCACATCAGAAGAAAGGGAGATCAACTTATGATCTATACAGATGGATCAAAAATCAACACTGGAGTAGGAGCTTCAGCATTCTCAAAAGATAAGTTAGTTAAGATAAGTCTTCCTCCAATATCATCAGTATGCACAGCCAGCTGAACTTGCAGCCATACGAATAGCACTAAACAGTATCTGAGAAGAGAGCAATTTCCACCATAATTTTCAGTGACTCACGGAAGTGCTATTGATGCTATAAACAAGTACAAGTCTACAAATTGCCTTGTACAAGTAATCCAAATAAAAATACACCAACTTATTCAATCAGGACTATTAATAAAAGTGTTGGATTTCAGCACGTGGGAATTGCAGGAAACGAAAAAGCAGATACAGCTGCCAAATTAGCTTGCACTATTCCATCAATAATGACACACGCCCCAGTATCAGACTGGATAACCTTAATTAAGCCTCTAATATATCAAGACTGGCAAATAGATTGGACATCAGTGCAACTGCAAACAAATCGCTTTCAGGAAGAAATGGAGGGACCCCGTGTGTAGACGGCGTAATGTAACAAAACTCCACTGAAGCAAGAGTCCCGAGGAGGCTCATCCACTCTAGGGCTGAGCAAGACGGGCAAACAAGAAACTGTTGGAATGTTGAAAGGCAGGACTCGATCCTCTCCAGAGAGAGAAAAGCCCGAAAAGCCAGAGTCCAGAACCATCCCTAAATAGGGAATCCTCTGAGTTGGGGACAATTGAGACTTCTCTGTTTATCTGAATACCCAATTGTTGCATCAAATAAAGTGTCTTCTGTAAGTCCTTCACACATTGATGACTGGATCTGGATCTCAGGAGCCAGTCATCCAGGTAAAAAACTGCACTGATCCCCATCAGATGCAGCCATTTCCCGAGTGGAGCGAGAATCCGAGTAAATACCCGAGAGGCAGTCGATAGTCTGAAGCAGAGGGCTCTGAACTAGAAGACTTTCCTTGGAGATTAATCTCAGAAATTTCTCAAGAGTCCTGATGGATGGGGACATGGAAGTATGCATCCTTCATGTCAAGAGGGACCATCCAGTCGCCCGGTTGGAGAGCCGACATCACCGACTGACTGGTTTCCATTTGAAATTTTGTCTTTGGCATGAAGAGATTTAAAGCGCTTATGTCCAATATGGGCCTCCAGCCCCCCAATGCCTTGGGGACTACAAAAAGCCTGTTGTAGAATCCTGGGAAGTTCTGTGATACCTCCTCTATGGCTTTTTTGATGATGAGTGCTTCTACTTCTTCGGCTAATGCCAAAGTTCTTGCTGACCCTGTCGAGTATGCTGTCAAGCAGATGGGTGAATTTTACAGCAGTGGATCTTGCACAAAGGGAATCGCATATCCTTCTTGAAGCACCTGCACTACCTACTGCTGTGCTCATCTCCGACTCCATTCTTCCCAGTAGTGGAGTCTCGCCCCTACGGATGTGTGAAGGACCTCCCGATCACTAGTCTGCTGGCTTAAAGGGAGGTTTCTTGGCAGACTTTGCTGTTGCGTGCAGGTTAGTCATCGGTCTTTGCTGCCACCTTGATTTACCTTCGCGGAAGGGGTGCTTTTTGAAGAGGAAAAGCTTTAGCTCCTGTAGCGGGAGGTTTCTTTGGTCATCTCGCTGACTGGGATAAGTCATTGGTTAACTTCTTATCGAGGTCTGACAGCACCTGCTGAACGGTCTCTTCCAGGAACAGGTGAGACCTACACGGGAGAGAACATCAATGCTGATTTCTGGTTCATAGTTACTCTTTGAGACGTAAAAGAGCACCACCATTCCCTCTTCTTAAGAACTCCCATAGTGAAGAGAGCGGCTAACTCACCTGAACCGTCTCTCACTGCCCTCTCCGCGCAGGACAAAACGTTGAGCCAGTCCGATGAAAACTCCTCGTCCAGGGACTGGCAATCCTCTATCTTTCTGGCTAATGCTGCTATTGTCCAGTCCAGAAAGCTAAAGACTTTGATCACCTTGAATAAGTTCTTCACCAGGTGATCAAAATCAAGCGAGGAGAACATCACTTTCGCAGCTGAGAACACTGCTCTTCTGCGCAAATCCACAAGACCGGAGAAGTCTCCTTGAGCGGAGCCAGATACTCCCGAGGAAGGAACTTCTCCAGTCATGTAGAACCTGTAGGTCTTATTTTGAAGCTTAGAAGGGAGTAGGTAAACGAGGCCTTACCCGACTCTCCCTTCCTAGCCAGCCACTCTTCTGCTTCTTTAAGGGCTTTCTTTGAGGACTGGGAAAGAACCAGTTTTGGTAATCCAGAAGGAACTGCCTTCCTATCCTTCACAAACATAATAGACGGAGAAGGCGGCGAAGCTGGCTTTAAGAAGTCTGGGTAAGTCACCAACAAAACTTTAACAAGCTCGAGTACGCTGAAGAAGCTTTCGACTCCTGCTCTTGTGCTCCCTCTTCTGAAAGGACTGATGACACCATCCTCTTCTTCTGACTGGTTTGTTGCTTTCTTCAAAAAACCCATTAGCTCTTGAAGTTGTCGCTTGAAAGGGCCAAATGGAGAATTATCTACCAACGGTCTGGTCTTCGTATCATCCAAGGTCGAAGTAGAAGTCACAGCTGTCGAACGGCTCTTCTTCGAAGACGAGTGGCTAGGGGGCTGAATGAAGCGAGTCGCAGGAGGCGAACAAGTCCAAACTCCTTTTGA
The DNA here is from genome assembly GCF_015104395.2 of Macrobrachium nipponense. Taxonomy (NCBI): domain Eukaryota; kingdom Metazoa; phylum Arthropoda; class Malacostraca; order Decapoda; family Palaemonidae; genus Macrobrachium; species Macrobrachium nipponense. The sequence continues at coordinate 41,288,336 of NC_061102.1, read as the reverse complement.
TACACGAGGGGAGTCGACAGCGCGAGCGTGAGCACTAAACAGAGCGTGAGTGCCTACTGTCAGTCGAACCTCAATTCTCTGGAGAAGACTGGCAATCCTCCCAAAATTCTTGGTCAGACGCAACAAGACTTCTCAACTGGAGGAGGCGTACTGCCCACAAAAGTGGCATGCCTCTTCAAAGGACGGGACACTGAATCACTCCACACCTGTTGCCTCTGCACAGACGACTGCACATCTGAATCCAATAAAAAATGCACCACAGATGTCTATGCCTTTCCAGTGACGTTTAGTCAACACTCATGAATCAACAGAATCGATGGAGTCGGTGACTGCCCATGAGCAAACCCCCCAGTCTCCCTTCAACCTCCGGTATGTCTTCTCCCAGGTGCGGGGGAGCGGAACAGTGACCTTTGTCTAGGAGAAATGTGGGAATGGACAGCAGCCTCGTCAGACAAAACACTGACACTTGGCACAACACTGGCCTTCTCACTCGATTTTTCTACGAAAGCATGAAATGACATTCCTAAATCCATTATGGATTTTACCAAAATCTCAAATTTCTTGTTCATTTTGGGCTCTAAATTGGCAATGGTGTTGGGATTGGAAACATGGGATGCCTGGACTGGGGTGATTGGTAATAAAGTTGGAGGACTGTCATAGGCAAGTTGTTTCTACCCTAGATTTGCTACCAGCTCTAAGAGCTGCTTTCCTCTTCCTACATTTGTTCATTTTATCTAAATGAGCCTGAAAAGTCTTCTACCCTTGCTTATCTAAATCCCGGCACTCCTCACGAGTTAATCCCTTGTTACAGCATTGATGCCTACACTTAATGCACTTGGAATGCGGATTGTCACACAGTTTAGCCATCCTAGTTTTGCAGCCACTGCTCCAAACCCTAACAGAGGACAAATTAGAGTCCGACATCATAGCTAAACTCACTAATGACAAGTTAACTAGGCAGCTAACCAGAAAAAAACAACCAAGATATTGTACTTCACCCCAAAAAAAATTATACAAATCCAATATGATGATGAAAGTTGACTGCAAGAAAGCCACAGATGTTACTCCGTGGCTGGCAGAAAATGGATTAACAGTAGTTAGATCAGCAGTACTGGGTATTCCTGAAAGTGGGCGGAACCTGTATCACCTACACGAATGATGGCAGCACCACCGCAGCCAGGAAATTTGAATTTTCAACTGCCAGCTAAGAAAGCTTACAGCTATGTAATTGTTCGGTAATTCACTTATGTAAAAAAAAGTTTAACACTACTTGGCAATGTCATGTTGAGTCTGAGAATCTAGATGATACAAGAAGAATCGTGTCACATCAGATCTGAGCATCACTGTACAACACGTACTGGATTGCAAACTGCAAAGGCCCACACTATGCAATATATGTATATGTACTGAGGTTCCAAAAATCTATAAGGGATTTGTTACCATGTCACCTAATAAAACTAACTACCTAATTCTCTTCACCAAACAATGTTTCTGTTTTCATAGAAAAGGAAATCTAATCAATTCTCTTTACCATATAATAGAAAAGGAAAGCATCACTAAAGATCACAAAAACTTTGCCACCACAGGACTTCATAGTTAAAAGTGAATAGCAATGCCACAGAACCCTTTCAAAACTGTTATCCCAAATTTTATCTTGCATAGTAAATGAAACTTTCACTATTTACATTTTGGAAAACCAATGTACACCAAATAAATGTAGAATCTAATACAGTGCAGTGGTACCTCGAGATACGAAATTAATCCGTTCCGAGGCGGCCTTTGTATTATGAGTTTTTCGTATCTTGGAATACATTTTACATGTAAAATGGCTAATCCGTTCCAAGCCCTCCAAAATCACCCCAGTAAATTATATTTCCAGGCCTAAAACACATGTTCTAGGGTTACAACGCCGATCCGACGGAAGAAATATGACTCCAAAAAGGCAAAATACTGTACATACTTGAGTAATATTCAACTGCATGTAATGTTCAACCCCATTTTTACTGCATATACCTATTAGGACTTTAGCATATGTCCCTTAGCAATAAGCCTAGCCTATGTTAGCGGTTGCTACTGTAGCCTAGTCTATGATTCTGACATCTAAACCTAAGAGCTAAAAGCTTAGAATATGCCAATAAAATGTATAAATAATCACTATGTACTCATTTCAAATAATTATTAATTAATCATTAACTATAATACACAAACAAACAAAAAACAAACCTTCCAATCGATTGTTTACATTCAGCTCTTACCCGTCTTACGAGTATCAAACGAGCGCCAAGCAATCATTTTTCCTAGCACACAGTAAGCCATAAATTGTCAATTATTATCTCTCTTCAACTAATGAAACTACCAAATAGTATAATAACCTTCATTTCTATTCTTTATTCTATCGTACCTAATGGAGATACTGAGTTACTGACAGCTATAATGAAACATACGTATACGTAAGGTAATAATAAAACAGAAGAAGAATTCTAAAAAAATAGTATTTGTTGGCAGTCTGATTTATTTTATAGTTTATGATATCTAATTCACAATTTTTTTATTAAATGTATTCATGTACTCATTTAAAAATAATTATTAAGTAACATTAACTATAATAAAAAAAAAAAAAAAAAAAAAAAAAAAAAAAAAAAAAAAAAAAGTCTTTCCAAACGTCTGTTTACATCCATCACTTACGAGTATCGAATGATCGACAAGCAATCACTTTACACAGTAAGCCATAAATTTTTATTATCTCTCTTCAACTACTGAAACTACCAAACAGTATAATAACCATTCATTTCTATTCTTTATTCTATCTTTACCTAATGTTTTTTTTTTTTTTTTTATTAAATGTATTGCATGAATAAGTTTTTACAATTTACAGCATCCTTTTACCAATAGAATACTTAAAGCACAAGGGTAGATGCTGACCAATAGGAGAGGCAGGAACCTTATGGGGTGACTAAGGGCATCATGGAACCCAATGGGAGAGCGGAGGATGGTGGCGAGTTTACTCAGTTGGCGGCGCGGAGTTTTAAAATTGTTCTCGGTGGTCCGGGCGAATCTCGGGCACTTTACAGCAACAACCTTTCATATCTTGAAAACTTTTCGTATGTAGAGCAGTAAAATTTTTCGCATCGGCTTTCGTATCTTGAGTTTTTCGTAAGTAGAGCCTTTCGTATCTCGAGGTACTACTGTATTAAAAATATTTAAAATTGTATTTTTCATAAGTATACAAACTACTGAAAGGGGAGTGAGTAGGAGCACATCTCTCGCTCACCTGACATAAAGTACTTTTCCTTTGGCCTCATGGGCAAAGTAGGGTGGTTAAGACAGGAAATGCATTAAAGGCTCTAGTTTGTAACCTAGAAAAAATACAAATTACTTACAAAATTATCTTATTTCTACAGGAATACAAACCATCATCTTTTATGTAGGAGACTCACCCCTTAGGTAGAAGGTCATCTCTGTCAGCTGACTGGAAATTGCAAAACCACCTAGAAATGTCATGCTCCTGTCAAAAGAGCAAGCTGAGACAGCATGACTTGGTGCAAACTCCTACTTGGTCTAGCAAAGAGGTGCTAGAGTGGTGAGGCTTTTGAGCCTGAGTGATGGTGTCAAAGGCCTTTTTGAAAAATGTTATTGTTAGTATACAATAAGGTTTTGTACATACTTACCTGGCAGATATATACTTAGCTTTACGTCTCTGACGTCATGACAGAATTCAAACTCGCGGCAACACGCGACAGGTAGGTCAGGTGATCTACCTTACCCGCCGCTGGGGTGGTGGCGGCTGTAAGAACCATCTCCCTTTCCAGTCAGAAATTTTTTCTCTTCCACCTGTCTCCTGAGGGGAGGCTGGGAGGGCCATCAATCGTATATATCTGCCAGGTAAGAATGTACAAAAACCTTATTGTATACTTAACAATAACATTTTTGTACATGAACTTTCCTGTCAGATATATACTTAGCTGATTGACTTGCTTGGTGGAGGGAAAGAGACAGCAATATTAATATGGAAAAAGGGGGAAACAACACCTGTTGTAGGAGTAAATTACAACCTTGGTTCTTACCTGTTTTTAGGCAGAAGACTTCGTAGATACGGGGTGTCTATTAGTCTACGTTGCCTGAAGAGCTTCAGCGAGGGCGTGACTACAGCTGACAGACTCTTTGGTCTATCAAAGGGATTTTGGTATCCGCTTACTTGATAGAATCCGAGCAGGATCTTGTCAAAGGGGATTCGCCCTCTTATATGACAGAACCTAACCACTATCATTGCAAGGAGCTCAAACATAAACTGATCACCTAACCAATCTAATCATTGTTAGACATACAACATGAAAGAGATGCCTACCCGCATGCTCTTTCAAACAACCAAAAACTACAACCTAAACAAGGGGGAAAAAATATACTACCAAAGGATATGTCCTCAGCTCCCTGCCCCACCAGCACCGAATCCGCCGATACGTACAGGCCTAACGCGAAGCACTTTTCATACGTGATTTTGACGTCTCTCAGATAGTGGTTTGCGAAGACTGAGTTGCTACGCCAGAATGTTGCTTTCATAATATTACTCAGGGATATGTTTTTATTGAAAGTTAATGAAGTGGGCAATAGCTCTTACCTCATGACTTTGACCTTCAGAAGCTTGAATTGACTTTCATCACATATCGCATGTGCTTCTTTCACCAGGCTTCTGATGAAGAAAGAAAGCACATTCTTCGAAAGAGCCCTCCTTGGATCTCTTACAGAGCACCAAAGGTTGACATCATTGCCCTTAAGTTTCTTCTTCCTCTGAGGATAAAACTTTAAACTTCGTACTGGGCAAAGTGACCTCTCTGCTTCCTCGCCTACTAAGGCAGATAAACCTCGGACTTCAAAACTCCTAGGCCAAGGATTTGAGGGGTTCTCGTTCTTAGCCAAGAACGAAGGCAAGAATGCACAGATCGCTGTATCTCCTCTGAACCCCACTCTCCCTTGAGTTCACTAATCCTTTTTGCGGAAGCCAATGCCATGAGAAAAAGTGTCTTCCTCGTGAGGTCTCTAAAAGAGGCAGACTGAGGCGGTTCGAACTTAGGGGACCTAAGGAAGCGTAGCACACTACATCCAGATTCCAACTCGGAATCTCTGGCGAACCTTTTGGTTTTTTGGATGTTTCAAAAGATCTTATTAGATAATGAAGGTCTTTGTCTTCTGAAATGTTTAAGTCTCTGTGCCTAAACACTGCAGCCAGCATGCTACGATAACCTTCAATGGTTGATACCGCCAGTCCACTTTTTTTCCCTAAGGAAAAGTAAGAAGTCTGCTATTTGGGTTACAGAGGTACTGGAAGAGGAAAAGTGATGGTTCCTACACCACCGTCGAAAGACGTCCCACTTCGATTTGTAGACTCTAAGGGTAGAGAGCCTCTTGCTGCTGCGATAGCAGTTGCAGCTCTTGCAGAAAACCCTCTCGCTCTGACCAACTTTTGACAGTCTGAAGCCAGTCAGACCGAGAGCGGGAGGTTTCTGTGATACCTGTCGAAGTGGGGTTGTCTGAGCAGATCGATCCTCTGTGGTAATGATCTCGGAATGCCTACTAACCATTCCAAGTACCTCTGTGAACCATACTTGTGCGGGCCAGAAAGGGGCTATCAGCGTCATCCTTGCTGCCTCCGATTCTGCAAACTTCTTGAGAGTTTCTCCCAGTATCTTGAAGGGAGGAAAAGCGTACATGTCTAGGCCTTCCAATCTAGGAGAAAAGCATCTATTG
>NC_061102.1:41273219-41282094 GCF_015104395.2 Macrobrachium nipponense | reverse complement strand
TTAATGGTTTTTAACACTGTCACACACTAGGTAAGTACTAATGACCAGGCCCCTTAAGTTGGGTTAGGTGGGGGCAAAGTTCAACCCCTCCACTTAGGTAAGGACCTGGCAAACCTGTGTTGGGTTAATCTGTAACCCTAGACTATTTCAATTTAGTGTACTCTAGGTTAAGTTAGGTAAAAGGTGCACCGAATGGATAATGACTGGTCCTAAGTTAGGTCATATTTAGGCAGTTAATTTACACTACCCCTGTTTAACTTAAGTGTCCTAGGTTTGGTTAGGTGGATGGCCAGACTAGGAGCTGCCAGCACCTTAGATTAGGTTAGGTAAAGTACATTCTTGTATTTTGCACTCCATTTCACCTGTCCTCCCGCCATCCTTCTTTCCCTGGTAGTCCCACTATAATTGTAGGTTAAAAGGGAGATTGGGGGTCCAGTATTTCTAAAAATGAACATCATAAGTGCTCAGAGCAAGCACTAGAACAGGAATAGGGTATCCAGTTTCACCTCCAGAATGCAATTATGGTTTAGGGTAAAATTTTACTGGTATTTCTAAGTAGCCTATTCAGGACACGGCTGCTTTTGCCTTAGTAGCAATTGATTTTCCTACAGTTTTAGTGCTTTTGATGAAGAAACAGTATAGTTCCCGAGGGGTCACCCTTACGCAAGACAGAGTTCAAAGGTAAATTACAGGTTAATTACATCCGGCCGACAAAAACTAACGTTAAATTGTTAATATGATAAGCTACCAAAATACTGTAGGAAACTGCAATTCCCAAAGAAATACCAGTCGTGTCTCTAGTATTAGGCTACATGAACCAATCAGTTTCATCTTTCAAATGCCAAAAATCGAGGAACTTACTGATACTACTACTACCCCATTCGATCTGGCCTACTGTACTGAGAACGGAAACCACAGACAAATACCATAATGCTCTAAAAACCATACCATTTTAAGATGTAGGACCTAAAAATTATGAAAAAAAGCATTCAAGGCCTCAAAACTTACCTGAAATAACAACAGCATTACAAAATAGGTACTTAAATTTAAAAAACACTCCTTTAACTGTTGGTCATGTAAACATTCCCCACAAAACATTCAAGTAGGCCTAGGTACAGCTCTTGTCAAATCAGTATCATGTTTTTATTGTAAAACTAATATTGTAATACCTACCTGAACACCTGAACTAGCCCTGGTCACTTACCAGCCCGAACCATCATTTTTTATTAAAAATTTACCAAATCTTTGGTTAAAATAAACGATCAGTGTTGCCAATCTCCTGGCAAACACCTCGTTACCTAGTTACCAGCCCACCGCTAGTAGCCCTGCCTCACGGGCCGGTCACACCTGCCCTCTCACGTCAATCATAACTCAATAAACTCTGTATGAGAGGGGAGGAGGGTGGGAATCATTCAGGTGTTCAGGTAGGTATTACAATATTAGTTTACAATAAAAACTTCATATTGCAATACACCACTGAACACCTGAACTAGCCCGATTAACAACATTAATTGGGAGGTGGGGAATCAAATCCTGCCCGGCCCTCCACTGTACTAGTTGTCAGTCAATATAATTGAGTACGCGAGTCAGTCTCAAGTTCATTTGTCACTCGTCCAAGCTAATCTCCCATGTGTGGCCTCTAGGCCTGCCATATGTGGAGGGGAAAAACTCCCTGCACCTCTACCCTAAGGTCAAAACTCATTGAGTGCGGAAGGGATACAACGGCAAACCTGTTTCCTATCAGCTGGCTAGTGCCTCACCATGAGTAGAGGAAAACTGAAGACCTCCATGTGGCTCTCGGCCTCTCATGTATGGAGGGAATCTGAAGACCTCCCATGTGGCTCTCGGCCTCTCATGGTATGGAGGGAATCTGAAGACCTCCCAATGTGGCTCTCGGCCTCTCATGTATGGAGGTTAACTGAAGACCTCCCATGTGGCCTTAGGCCTCTCATGTACGGAGGAGACAACCATGTCCATCGGTGCGTCTGCGACGGTGTCGTCGATCGTAGTGATGTCCTCTTGTAGTGTGTACTGCCTGTCTGTACTCTGCCTGGTTGGCACTTGAAAGAATACCCTCAGATAGACCTAGACATGTTCTTTCCTATCTGTCCTAATACTTAAAATCCTCTTGTGATATATCATATCATGAATACCTTATACATATTCCTAATAGTCGCTCCCTACTCTAATCTAACTCAGACAGCAAGATTGTTGGGTTTAAAAATAGAATTTTGGCCAAAGGCCGAGTATTGGGACCTATGAGGTCAGTCAGCGCTGAAGGGAAATTGAGAAAGTTTGAAAAAGGAAACGTGTGAAAGGAAGAAAAAACCTCTGTTGCACAATGAGGTCCAGTGTTAGGAGAGCGTGGAAAATAGGATGAGAGAAATATTTGAAATCAGAAAAAAGTGAGAGGGGAGGAGAGAGGAGAAGATGTTGAGAGAGAGGAGAGTGAGAGAGAGAGAGAGAGGAGAGAGAGAGAGAGAGAGAGAGAGAACACACAAATGCCTCTAGATTAAAGAGAGAATATAAAATCAGGGGAAAAGGGAGAGAGAGAGATAAAATCAGGGAAGAGAAGAGAGATAGAGAGAGAAGAAGAGAGAGAGAGAGAGAGAGGAGATTACGATCGTCTAATATCTACCACCTCCGCAAATTGCAATTGCAAGTTAAAAGGGTATTATCTTAACGATAATACTCGTATAACTCCGTACAGCTATGAACAACCGAACGAGAACTTGTTGCTAATGCGATCGACTCCTATAACAACATCACTTTATTGTATTGATCAGCGTGTGACAGTAATCGAATCCGATAGCAACATCCGTTATTGTATTCATCCGCGTGGGACGGTAATTACTGTATTCATGTTATAAATGCAGCTGAAGCTAATAAGGCAAAATTACGTTCATCAGCAACCTGGACAGAAGTCCCGAGCTTTTGTATGAATTCCAACGCAGCCGTGGTAAAAGAAACTAATAGCATGAAAGAGCTCATTACTGTTGTTTTCACACAGACAAAGGATTAATAACATATATAAAGTGTAAGGTTCGTAATACCTATGAAAACGAGTGAAAAAACGAACGGAATCCTAAATTTAACGCCATCTAACCCGAGGGAAAAACTAGCTTCCAATGAGACGTATCAGTCAAATTTTGGTCTTAAATTACATCGTAAGACGAACAGTATGACTTCGTTATATAAGTTAAGTATCCAGATATTCATTAATATGCTAACTAAGGACATAAACATTAGCCGAGACCAAGTGATATGGTTGAATCTGAAGCCAAGGAGAAAAAAAAAAAATAGACTAGCCGGCATCGTTGTCTGTCTAAAACCACCACCTCCTTACAATAGTGCTGTTTGACGACAAGCTAGTGTAATTGTAATTTAATTGAAAAGTAATAAAATAATATTTAAAGGTAATTAAATTAACTTTATTAGGCCTAATATTAATTTCAGTTGTCATTGTAATTTGATAATACGACTGGTAATACTTTGTAACTGTAATTGACATAAGCTCAATGTAAATACTGACGGCAATAGTCTGTTAGACGTATGAAGACGTCATACATACAAATTCCTTATATCTGACATCTGATTATATGCCCCAAGATAGATACCTCATTGACTATATTAAATGTCAACATAGTTGAAGACACGTCTACTTTAAGACGTTTGTACAACTTGGCATAAGTGAGAGTGTTTGTTACGTTAGTCATTTTAGTCAATCAGGAGAGAATGAGATGGATACGGCGACGCAATCCCGTATTCGTCATCCGCTGATTCCAGCGTGAATGACTGCCGAGTTTAGTGTTTATACTACGCCAATATGATGATACACATAATACAATTATAAGCTTTAGTCGGACAGAATCCGATCTTCATTCTGTTCGATTACATTCATATTAATTATCTCAGATCGGATTCTCGTTCGTTTTCAATTACACCTGTATTGAATTATCCGAAGTCAAGAATGCCTTAAGCTACAGCGTTAGCCAATATAAAAATAACTACCGATATGTTGTACAGCGAATACTTTAGGTTAGGCTAGGCTACTGAATATGCATACGATATATCATCGTGAAACACTAGGCTAAACCGTAGTTAATTTTATTCGATTTCTCTTCATACTGAATATCGTAAGGTCATCTGCATTGAACGGAGAATTAGTTGATATTAACAATTATCGTATCGTATAGTAGAGGAAAGTAACCTTAAAGACGAAGGAGCATATCTGAAAGACCAACCCTGGCCTAAAAGCTTTCTGATGCAAGGAACTCGAAGCAGGAGAATGCCTAAAGATGCTCTAAGGACTGTGCCTCTATAAACTACTACTTTTAATAGAAAACCGACCCGAAGAAGCCTGCACTTCTCTTCCTAAACTAAACACTATGTTTATGTTTAGTTTTTATCATCCTGAGAACTTACACATCGAGGGAAGGGGAATCTGCTGCCAACACTGCCTGCTCCGCGCCAGGGGGGACGGCGGATCCTGCCCTCTGGGCTTGCGGATCCCCATAACCCCCAGCACCGGTTAGGGCTGATTCTGGAACAGGCAGGGGAGCTGGAAAAGAACGATTAGTAATTTCAGTATCCCATATTGCTCGATCTATCCTCACATAATCTTTACATAAATCGGTAACAGAGATGTCATACTCGATGTCAGCGTACTCTCAAGTCTCTTAAAGAGCACTGTCTCTAAGTCTTATCTTGATCTACGTTAGTCTCTTCCTGCCTACAGTTACTTTTCTTAATACGAGACCTTTCCTATGTTTGAGATACCCTAACATCTGGTCCAAAGACCACTCCTGACATTCCAAACATCTGGTCTTTACATTATATTGGACAGGCCTACAATTTACGCATAAGGAATGACTATCGTGTCATAGGGTACTCATCCTTTTCTTGCATTGTTGGCAAAGACGATACGTTGTTGAACTTCCGCTCGTCGTTTTCTGTGATGTCGTGGCCGAGGATGCAGTAGTCGTTTGTCGTAGCCTGTGCTGTTTCTTCCTTTGCAGAATCAATGTCTAATGGACAAGGTATTAAGGAGCAATCCAACCGAGTAATCCAAAGGGATGCGTAATTCGTCACCAAAATCAATCAAATCAAAGGTGCAAATGAAGGCCGGGCAAGACCAAAAAGGAGTTCGCTGTGGGGATACATCTGTACTCCACCGCGAACGATAAGTGATTGACGTGAGAGGGCAGGTGTGACCGGCCCGTGAGGCAGGGCTACTAGCGGTGGGCTGGTAACTAGGTAACGAGGGTGTTTGCCAGGAGATTGGCAACACTGATCGTTTATTTTAACCAAAGATTTGGTAAATTTTAATAAATGATGGTCGGGTTCTGGTAAGTGACCAGGGCTAGTTCAGGTGTTCAGGGGGTGTATTATTGCAATATCATGTTTTTATTACCATAACTTTAAACAAAAATATCCGTATGATTAGGTACCTCAACATGTTATAAGCAATCACTGGAAGTTGAATGGGGCCGAGGGGATTTCGAATGATCGGAGTTTTTGTTCTCCCGAGGATGACCAAACATAGCCACTGGATAACTTGCCTTGTAAGAATAGCCTACGTTTCAAGATATTACGATTTTAAGAATGAGCTATGGATTGGGTGCACGAGCGACTGTAAAACACCACTGATACTGTATTGCATAGGATTATGATGATAATGAAGTTAATACCCACACCACTGGGTTTCAAACTGAAAACCATATTTTTACATGAGCAGTTAATTTTAGTAGAGCTATGCTCAAATCTGGTGCAAGTCATGCAACACGAATCTTCTTTTTGTATCGTCCAGAATCTTTGACTCAACGTAATGTTGCCAGGTAGCTACTGTTAAACTTTTCTTTTCATTTGTAATGTCATGGATGTCGACAATTTTGCAAATCCACAACTAGCACTTTTTTCCTTATGGTTATATAAATATGATCCCTTTTATGCATTGGTTTAATTCATGATCCGTGTGATTTTAACACATTTTTTTTTTTTTTTTTTTTTTACATCGCTTAGCCGGTAAGGTTAGCAGTAGCGTCAATGTGCGGATAACACGCTGGTCAATTGTAACTACTACCTCTGCAGCATAATGCCAGCATTATAATTCATAATAAGTTCAACAGTCATGAACTTTTCAAGATAGGAATATGAATTACAACTTTTCTTTGAATGCTAAAGTTTTAGACTGTGTTCAAGCTGCTTGTTGGATGCGGAATGATTTATAGGCCTAAAAAATAATCGAAGCCTTCTGTTACTAAAGAATTTATTTGTAGAGATTAACTGTTCTTTGAAGAATAAAAGATGATAATGATTTTAATTATATGGAGAAGGTGGCTATGACTCAAAATGTCTATTAATATCAATATCAAGGCATCAAGGCACTTTGTTTTTTAACTGACTTCAATTTTTTTTTAAGTCCTTCTGGTCACTATTGGTGTATCATTTTTTCATTCATAAGGGAACTTGAAGTGCAAGAACATGTGAATAATTTCATTCTGGCCAGTAATTGTTAATATAAAGATGTGATTGCTAACTGTAATGTTTTTAAAGTAAGTAAAGAAATCTAACACGCCTAGGCATAGGAGCAAAATCTTGGCTTTAACAAAGAATCATTTCACTGTTGCTAATTATAGACATTGTAGAGTAGACCTACACCCTAGGGTTGCGACTTGCGTCACACATTCTCTACTCACCCGTTGACATCAGTGGATGGGCTACGTCTGTATTTACTTACATTTTTTCAGCGTTGAGGTATAAAAACAATAAAACAGGATGCAATACTATTAATGTTTTGACATTTTTCGTTTATTTATTTAACATTTGAACTGAGATTTAATGATGATTTTTTTTTGTCAAATGCAATCGGCAATGATTGAAGGAGTTTTGAAAATGTTTTGTAACTTTTTCTGAAATTTGGCTACACATGATATTTCCTTACAGTTTTGAAATATATGACAGATTTCACTCTAATAAAACATATTATGACCTTATTGTATCCAATAATCGTGGTTTTGCATTCAAATAATGGGTAAATCATGGAGCATGTTAGGTGAAGGAAATCCAATACTGAGCATGGCTGTATCATGTTTCTAACAGTGACGGTGAATGGTTTCTCGGAGATTTTGTTGTTCATTGCATCATTAACCATCTGGAATTTTATTGTCACCAGCATATATATATTTCCTATCAATATTTTCCATTTTGCTAAAAAAATATTACGGGTAGTAGGTTTTAGGTATTTATGTCCACTTGTTGGATGACACTAAAATACAAATATACCGAATTACCCAATGGCTACATAACGAAGTTTCTAGGTCGTACCTATTTATATAAACGAGTTTTCAGTTTCTAATTTTAAATGAAAATCATAGTTTGAGCAAACGTTCTGTGCTTTGTGACAAAAGCGTTCCGCGAAGACCAGCTGACTCAGAGCTGAATTTTATCAAACTGAACCAAATGGAGCAGCGCTTTCTGAAGGATAGATTATCACCAGAGATGAAATTTCACCAACTTTCACCCATGTGATGATCTCGCCCAGTAGCTTAGGGGCTCCGAAGTTGTGATTATGTCTGGATTTTACACCTGTGTGCGCACACTGTAGGTATAACACAAACAAAATATTCAAATAAAACACCTGGGAAAGAGAGAAAATTATTTTATACAGGGAAAGAAAATATGTTCTTCATACTTTACAAATTTAACTAAACAATAAAAGGCGATAGGAAGACTAATCCAACCCCATATCTCTCTTAACAAATATAGGTACGGCACTCATCCATTAGTCCGAATGCTCTTCTTCTTTGGAGGAATTTCATAAGATCTGGGTCGTAGCCAAAGAAAGAGAACATTTTATGGTAAGTTTGACATTTCCAAACATTCGTAAATCTGTTTTTCCTTAGGGACGCTGCCCACAACTGAGGATGGACGTTCACACGAACACCCAGGAATAATCCTCAAAGGATATTCTGCTGTGCTTGGATGCTGCACGGAAGCAGTTTCAGAGCCAACTGATTCTCGTCTTGCCCTACTCTCATCAGGATGTCTGTAGAGATAAGAAATACACCACAATTAAAGGAGGATATCTTCGATAGCCTAAACACTAATTTCTACGTTGTTACAAAACCAGACTGTAAATTAACCAAACACTGCAAATTATTCTGCACATGGAAAGGGAGGAATTCAGCTAAAAAGAAAATTATTATTATTCTGCCATTTGAATACACTGGATTTTGGGGAGTCGTCAACGACCATGTTACGATTGTGTCCAACGTGAAAATAATGCATATTGTGACGAAGCCCAGATACCTGGTCATTACACTTACCAATCAAAAATAGTTACTTCACAGCAGTCAGACACAAGAACCTTCATCACAGATAAAATACGACTGATTACTCTAAAGGCAAAAGTGATCCCTTACAAACTTATTAATCTTACAAGAAATCAGACTAGGTTCATTAAAACAAGTGTGAGGTAATCTTAAATGAGATTAAATTAATTAAAGGGCATTACTCCAACAACGACTTTAAACGTCTATTTCCCTGGTTCTAACTCACTTCACGAAAAATGAAGGAAGCCAGCACAATTACCACTCAATATCCCTGTTTAACAAAATTCTATCACTGGTGGTCAATAAATGAAACACTGTTATAAGAATTTTAAATATAAAAAAATGGTCCAAAACAGGACAACCTTGCACATGACGTCACAGGGCTGATCTGACTGAGGTTCAGGTAAAAGAAGTCATCAGTCAGTATTTGACCCCACCAGAGTGAAGAACAAGGAAACTACCTTCCAGTACCTGGAGATTAACGGGGACCTCTCTCACACAAGGTCGTGAAAGAGATAAGTAATGGGTGTGGGCAAACAATT
>NC_061102.1:41223219-41265719 GCF_015104395.2 Macrobrachium nipponense | reverse complement strand
TTTTAATTTAATTTTATTTTTATTTATTTTTATTTTTTTCTTATTTATTTTATTTTCTCTCTCTCTCTCTCTCTCTCGCTGTCTCTCTGTCTCTCTCTCTCTCTCTCTCTCTCTATGTATTTTTGTTTTATTTATAGGTTTTTAATTTTTTAATTTATTTTTTATTTAGTATATACTATCTCTCTCTCTCTCTCTCTCTCTCTCTCTCTCTCTCTCTCTCTCTCTCTCTCTCCTCTCTCATCCAAAAATAAATAAAAACCAAATAAAAATAAAAATAAATAGATGTCGTTTTTTTATAAATATTATTTAGTCATAAAAAGAAAAGAAAAAAAATACATGAAATAAATACAAATAAATAATAATTAAATAAAAATAAATAAATAAAAATTTATTTATTTTTATTTATTTATTTATTTATATGTTTTTGTTTACCAAAGTTCCGAATAGCTAAAAATAAAAAAATAAAGAAATAAATAAATTTATTTATTTTTTATTTATTTTTATTTATAATAAATAAATAAAAATAAATAAATAAAAAATAAAAATACTAAATAAATAAAAATAAAAATATTTGTCTATTTATTTATTTATTTTTATTATTTAAGTTTTATTTATTTATCATTTTTATTAGATTTCCAGAAAAAAGTTTTTACAAAGAAATAAACTAATTAAATAAATACATAAAATAAATAAAAATAAATAATAAATAAAAATAAATAATAAATCTAAAAAATAAAAATAAAAATAACAAATAAAAAAAAAATAATAAAAAAAATAAATAATAAAAACAAATAATCAAAATATAAATAAAAAAACTAAATAAATAATAAAAATAAATAAATAAAAATAAATGAATAAAGATAAATAAATAAAAATAAATAAATAAATAAAAAATAAAATTAAAAATAAATAAATAAAATAATAAATAAATAAAATAAAAACAAAATAAATAAAAATAAATCAATATATTTTCAGTTATTTATTTTTTATTTATTTATTTATTGCTTTTATTTTTATTTAAATTAATAAAAATAAGAAAGATAAATAAAAATAAATAAATGCTCATAAATTTTCCGAAAATGCTGCCGTTTTATTTATTTCTTTTTATTTTTGTTATTATTTATTTATTTATTTTTATTTAGTTTATTTATTTAGTTTGCTATGTTTGTTCTTTTTATTTTTTATTTATCTCTATATTTTTTTTATTTATACTTTTTTTTTTTTTTTTTTTTATTATTTTTGTTTATATTTTTGTTATTATTTTATTTTATTTAAGAGAAATAAATAAAAATTTGTAATAAATAATTTATTTATTTTATTTAATTTTTTTATTTATTTTATAAGATATATTTTATAAATATATATATAGATATATATATATATATATTATTATATATATATATATATATATATATATAGATATATATATATATATATACTAGCTGTACCCGACCACGTGTTGCTGTGGCTCAGTCTGGTTAAATGGAAAAGAAAGAAAGAGAAAGCTCCTCTCTCTTACTCTCTCTTTCCCTCTTTCTCCTCACTAATACCAACTCTCTCTCTCTCCCTCCCCCCCTCTCTCTCTCTCTCTCTCTCTCTCTCTCTCTCAAACAACTGCTCTTCTCTGTCTCTCTGTCTCTCATTCACTTTTCCCATCATTTTTCTACCTAACACCCCCTGAGAAAATTAATGAAGGGCGATTAACGAATAAAAAAAAGAAAATATGTAACATATCAGCAGAAATATATAAGAGAGAATTTATACCTAGAATTGATAATGAAGATAATGATACAAAAATAAAAGATGAAAATAGTGAATATTTATGGACATGGTATTAATGAAGCCGATATTGTGCAGGCTATTAATGAAATTGAAAATGGATTATTTTGTTAAAGAAAGTAGTTCATTCTATCGCATTGCTGCTCACAATATTATGAAGACAAAGTGTAGATACAGGCAAGATTTATGATGAACATAAATTATCATATATTACCCATATTTTCAAAAGTGGATCAAGACTAGAGGCAAGTAATTATAGGCCTCTGAGTCTAACATCACATATGAAAGTGCATGAAAGGGTAATGAAGAAAAATATAATGAAACACTTAATTAAAAATAATTTGTTTAATATAGGACAACCTGGTTTTGTACCCGGAAAAAGCACACAAACCAAACTGTTAGTCCACCATGAGAAAATATAATGAACATGATAAACAAACAAGATACAGATATGGTTTACCTAGACTTTGCAAAAGCCTTTGACAAGGTAGACCATAATATATTAGCGAAGAAAATTAGAAAACATAATATTGTGGACAAAGTAGGAAGATGGATAAAAGAATTTTTGCAAAACAGATAGTGATTGCAAACGATGAGAAATCGGATGAAGCTATGGTAATACCGGTGTGCCACAAGGTACGGTGTTAGCTGCATTGCTGTTTGTTATTATGATTGTAGACATAGACAGTAATGTTAAGGATTCGGTAGTGAGAAATTTCGCCGATGACACAAGAATAAGTAGAGAAATTATTTGTGATTACGATAGGAAACTCGCTACAAAGAGACCTAAACAAAATATATGAATGGACAGAAGTAAATAGGATGGTATTTAGCTCTGATAAATTTGAATCAATAAATTATGGTGATAAAGAAGGAATGCTATATGCATATAGAGAACCTAATAATGAGACAATCACAAATAAGGAAGCAGTTAAAGACTTTGGTGTAATGTTGACCAGGAATCTGTTATGCAATGATCAAATATCAATACTATTGGCAAAATGTAAAGTAAAAATGGGAATGTTGTTCCGGCATTTCAAAACAGGAAAAGCCAAACACATGATCATGCTTCATAAAACGTATGTACATAGTCCACTTGAATATTGCAATATGGTATGGTACCCACACTACCAAAAGGATATTGCATAAATAGAGAGTGTTATTATGATTGTAGACATAGACAGTAATGTTAAGGATTCGGTAGTGAGAAATTTCGCCGATGACACAAGAATAAGTAGAGAAATTATTTGTGATTAAGATAGGAACTCGCTACAAAGAGACCTAAACAAAATATATGAATGGACAGAAGTAAATAGGATGGTATTTAGCTCTGATAAATTTGAATCAATAAATTATGGTGATAAAGAAGGAATGCTATATGCATATAGAGAACCTAATAATGAGACAATCACAAATAAGGAAGCAGTTAAAGACTTTGGTGTAATGTTGACCAGGAATCTGTTATGCAATGATCAAATATCAATACTATTGGCAAAATGTAAAGTAAAAATGGGAATGTTGTTCCGGCATTTCAAAACAGGAAAAGCCAAACACATGATCATGCTTCATAAAACGTATGTACATAGTCCACTTGAATATTGCAATATGGTATGGTACCCACACTACCAAAAGGATATTGCATAAATAGAGAGTGTACAAAGGTCCTTTACAGCTAGAATAGAAGTTAAGGACCTTGACTACTGGGAAAGACTACAAATTTCAAAATTATATAGTCTCGAAAGGAGAAGAGAACGCTACATGACAATACAGGCATGGTAATTACTGAAAACATCATGGAGCTAAAAATATCAGAAAGAGCAACCAGAGGTAGATTGATAGTGCCCAAAACTATACCAGGAAAGCAAAGGAAAGCGCACAGGACATTAATCCACTACGCACCAGCATCGGTAACCCAGCATCTATTCAACGCATTACCAGCTCATCTGAGGAACATATCAGGAGTGAGCATAGATGTGTTTAAGAATAAGCTCGACAAATATCTAAGCTGCATCCCAGAACATTCAAGATTGGAAGATGCAAAATATACCGGAAGATGCATTAGCAATTCTCTGGTAGACATTAGAGGTGCCTCACACTGAGGGACCTGGGGCAACCCGAACGAGCTGTAAGGTCTGTAAGGTAAGGTCCTCCCCCTCTCGCTCCTTTCTCTTATTCTCTCTCCAACAATCACTGTCTCTTTCCCTCTTTCTTCTCACTTATACCAACTCTCTCTCTCTCTTCTCTCTTCTCCCTGTCTTTTTTCCTATTTCTTCTCCTTAAAACCTCATCTACTCTCTCTCACTTCCTCTCCTTCTCATTCTCTCTCTGTCATCCCCCTTCTCAAACTGCACCCTCTTTGATGTCATTGATGCTTACCCTATAATATTCTTTTCAAAATGATAAGTCATTTGTATACAGAAATTATGTATCATAAATTCGTAAAGTAACTAAGCCTACGGGCACAACCAGCTCCGTTTCAGGGAATCCCCTCTCACCCCGACCCTCTTTGGAACTGGGGGGGGGGGGGGGGGAGTAAGGATGAAACCCCATTATAAAAACACGCGTGTATTCGAAAATTTCAAAGCGATATTCGATAAGTATAAGCGTAGAAAGCGAAAGCGATATAAGAGCGATTATAAGTGAAGAAATTTTTGGAGATTTAAGATTTTGAACAAACGAACATTTACACACACACACACACACACACACACACACACACACACACACATATATATATATGCAATATAAAAAAACACTGTATCGTGCTTCTAAGAAATCAATAGAGGGATCCACAGTAATATCCTTGTTTTATCTAGATATAATATGTTTATACAAAGCTTAAAGCTTTCGTCCATCCTCCTGTGGACTTGATCACTAAGCAAAATGTGATCAAGTCCACAGGAGGATGGACGAAAGCTTTAAGCTTTGTATAAACATATTATATCTAGATAAACAAGGATATTACTGTGGATCCCTCTATTGATTATATATATATATATATATATATATATATATATATATATATAGAGATATATAGAGAGAGAGAGAGAGAGAGAGAGAGAGAGAGCACGGTCCCCAATTATGCAAGAATTTGGTCGATCCACAGCCTCGCAGAACTGGAAAATCACAGATTTCCATACATATACCTTATGAGAATAATTCCATTAGGGCCAAGGGAAATGGCAACTTACCCAGTTAAACTTTTTATACTACCCATTTTCAATACTTTCTATATACGTCACTGTAATTTTTTCTAATATGAAATTGTTTTTATGGATAAATAAAACATTAAAAAGGTTTTAATAACTTGAAAGTTTAAAATTGCACACAGGATGGTGAAAACTCCCACACATAAACACTGCCACCATTGGGTGTAAGTGTACTGTACATACAGTCATTTCCTTCAAAAAACCTTTAGGATGGAATTTCCTCTACCTATCCTCTGCCAAAAAACCTTCAAACTTCTCCATCTCATTCTCCATGAAGAGTTCTTCTGCTGAAGGAAGGTTTTGTGAACCATTTGAGGTTTCGGGGACTGGCAGATCATGCGTGTCTTCACTCCCGTTAGGCCTAACAAACTTGGTTACAAGCGCCTGTCTCAGTTTCTTTGTCTGGCACGTTCACTATGTAATCGTTTTCATCTAAATTTTTTTTCTACAATAAAAATGAACTGATTAAAATTAAAAATTTGATATGAAATTACAATTTCTGAAAAAGAAATTATAAAAATTTAAAATTCAACATGAAATGACAGTTTCTTGAAAAGTTTAGATTGAACGATTCTCTCTCTCTCTCTCTCTCTCTCTCTCTCTCTCTCTCTCTCTCTCTCTCTCTAACATATCTGCTTCTCTGTTAATCACTTTTACTAATCATTTTCATCAAAACCTATTTCAACAATAGGAAAAAATAAATGATCAAATGCCAAAAGTTAGTCAAAACAAGTTAACATAGACAAAAAAAAAAAAAAAAAAATATCTTACTTCATGTTCAGCAATGACGTATTTCAAGTTGTCGACTGCTGCCAAAATGGAAGTTGCTCCTTCCTTCGTCTTTAACTTAAGGGCAAGCTTTTTAGTTTCGAGAAAATAGGTCTTCCTCTTCGACTTCTGAACAGATGCATACATGATGTGGATGATCAGAATACGCTTCGCAGAGCTGAATAATACTAATGGCGATGATGATGATGATACCAATATTCATATACACTGCGCTATGAAGTCACAAATGCATGAGGTGGAGCCTTCCGTCTTAGCTAATGGCTAAGCAGACGCCTTCAGAATGCACTCGCAGATCTGAATAATACCTATGGTGATGATGATGATACCGATCATTCAGAATACACTTTGCAGATCTGAATAATACGTATGACGATGGTGATACTGATCATTCCTACACAAATGCGTGAGGCAGAGCCTTCCGTCTTAGCTTAATGGCTGAGAAGGAAATCATATAATTGTTTTTTCCTCCAAGCATTCCCCCCAACCCTTCTCCCAGATACCAGAGAACTCCCCCCCCCCCAACCTAAAATACTTGAAAAGATAATATATTATTTTGATACGTTTTGCGGCGCGTGACTCAGACTTTGAACGGCTTCGCAGACACAGAAAATCTATTTTTGAGAACTATCGACCGCATAAAAGGGGAATCGCACATTTCGATCTCACATAATTCGGGACTGGACTATAATATATATATATATATATATATATATATATATATATATATATATATATATATATATATATTTATATATATACACTTCAAAATAATTCAATACAGAACACCAAAAAATTTAAATGTGAAAAATGAAATCATTAATTCCCTAAACACACGAACTATTGTTTTAAGTACACTTGAAACTTTTAATAACACATTACCTGGTACCAGTTTTTCCTTTTTGCTGCAGCTTCCAAATTCACTATACTCTTTCACAGGCGCCGTCACAAAAACACATTTACACTGTTTTTTCAGATTCCATAAATAACCACTATGCTATTAAGGAATTAAATAAATCTAAAAGTTGAGTGACCATGTAAGTACAAAATCTTTAGGTTAATGTAAAAATCAAAATTTCCCTTGGTCGAGAGAGAGAGAGAGAGAGAGAGAGAGAGAGAGAGAGAGAGAGAGAGAGAGAGAGCGACCTTACCTTACAGACCTTACATCTTGTTCGGGTTGCCCCAGGTCCCTCAGTGTGAGGCACCTCTAATGTCTACCAGAGAGTTGCTAGTACATCTTCCGGTATATTTTGCATCTTCCAATCTTGGATGGTCTGGGATGCAGTTTAGATATTTGTCGAGCTTATTCTTAAACACATCTACGCTCACTCCTGATATATTCCTCAGATGAGCTGGCAACGCATTGAATAGACGCTGCATTATCGATGCTGGTGCGTAGTGGATTAATGTCCTGTGTGCTTTCCTTATTTTTCCTGGTATAGTTTTGGGCACTATTAATCTACCTCTGCTTGCTCTTTCTGATATTTTTAGTTCCATGATATTTTCTGCTATTCCTTCTATCTGTTTCCATGCCTGAATTATCATGTAGCGTTCTCTTCTCCTTTCTAGACTATATAATTTAAGAATTGTAGTCTTTCCCAGTAGTCTAGGTCCTTAACTTCTTCTATTCTAGCTGTAAAGGACCTTTGTACACTCTCTATTTGTGCAATATCCTTTTGATAGTGTGGGTACCATATCATATTGCAATATTCAAGTGGACTACGAACATATGTTTTATAAAGCATAATCATGTGTTCAGCTTTTCTTGTTTTGAAGTGCCGTAACAACATTCCCATTTTTGCTTTACATTTTGCCAACAGAGTTGCTATTTGATCATTGCATAACATGTTCCTATTCATCATCACACCAAGGTCTTTAACTGCTTCCTTATTTGTGATGGTCTCATTATTAGGTCCCTTATATGCATATAGCTTTCTTTCTCTGTCTCCATATTTATTGATTCAAATTTATCAGAGTTAAATACCATCCTATTTACCTCTGCCCAATCATATACTTTGTTAAGGTCTCTTTGTAGAGCGTTCCTATCTTCATCACAAGTAATTTCTCTACTTATTCTTGTGTCATCTGCGAAACTACTCACTACCGAATCCTTCACATTATTGTCTATGTCTTCAATCATAATAACAAACAGTATTGCAGCTAACACCGTACCTTGCGGCACACCGGATATTACCTTGCTTTCATCCGATTTTTCTCGTCGTTTGCAATAACTATCTGTTTTCTGTTGTGTAAAAATTCTTTTAACCATCTTCCTACTTTATCCACGATATTGTGTTTTCTAATTTTCTTCGCTAATATATTATGGTCTACTTTATCAAAAGCTTTTGCAAAGTCTAAATAAACCACATCTGTTTCATTTCCGCTTTTCATATTTTTGAATATGTTCTCACGGTGGACTAACAGTTGGGTTTGTGTACTTTTTCCGGGTACGAAACCATGTTGTCCTTTATTAAACAAATTATTTTTTTATTAAATGTTTCATAATATTTTTCTTCATTACCCTTTCATACACTTTCATAATATGTGATGTTAGACTCACAGGCCTATAATTACTTGCCTCTAGTCTTGATCCACTTTTGAAAGTAGGGGTAATATATGCTAATTTGTGCTCATCATAAATCTTGCCTGTATCTACACTTTGTCTTAATAATATTGCAAGTGGCTTTGCGATAGAATGAACTACTTTCTTTAACAAAATAGCAGGAATTCCATCAGGCCCTGCAGCAGCTCCATTTTTAATTTCATTAATAGCCTGCACAATATCAGCTTCATTAATATCTATGTCAGCTAAATATTCACTATTTTCATCCCTTACTTCTATATCATTATCTTCATTATCTATTCTAGGGGTGAATTCTCTCTTATATCGTTCTGCCAGTATGTTGCAAATTTCCTTTTTTTCATTCGTTAATCTCCCTTCAATTCTCAGAGGGCCTATTTCTATTCTTCTTTTATTCATCTTCTTCGCATACGAGTATAATAGTTTGGGGTTTTGCTTGATATTTAATAGGGTTTTTTCTTCCAAGTCCCGTTTTTCATTTTCTTTTGATTGTATAATCTTTTGTTCTGCATTTTCTATCTTACTTTTTAGTTCTATAACTTTCCATGCATTTTTTTCTTTTGCAAGACCTTTTTTCCACTTTCTGATTTTCTGGAACAAGATCCTTCTGTCTCTTGGTATGCATGAATGATGTTTACTTTTCTTCTTCGGTATATATTTTTCCACTATTTTCTCCAATATTTTATATAATATCTCCGTATTTACCCTTATGTCATCACTTACGAAAATGTTATCCCAATCTTTGTTTAATTCTTCATTAATTTCTGACCATTTTATATTTTTTACTGTAGAAGTTGTATTTTCCATATCCTTCCCACTTTTTCATTTCTTGCTTATCTCTATTTTCACTTGCTTTGGCGAATGAACTGTTAATTCTATGACATTATGGTCTGAAATATTCGCATTATAAACTATTATTTCTTTAACATAATTCATCTCGTTCACAAATACTAGGTCTAAAGTATTTTCTATTCTTGTTGGCAGGTGATTTATTTGTTGAATGTTGTATTCTAGTAGCATATCTAATAGCTTTTCAAATTGCCTCTTATCTTCTGCACTACTATTACTCTCTTTTTTATATGTATAAGTACAACCACAATCTCCTATTCGTTCTTTCCATTCTACGAAAGGAAAGTTGAAGTCACCAGATAGGAGAATAGTCCAGTCCTTGTGATTTCTACATATATCATCCAATTTTTCAATTATTAAGTCAAACTCTTTAGTATTGGGAGGTCTATATATTACTATGTTCATCAATTTTTCAGATTCAAATTCTACCGCTATTAGTTCACATTCTGAGTTACTATATTTCTCATATATTTTTCCTTGTTTTTTGTCTTTCCCATATATTGCGGTTCCCCCTTGATTCCTATTTTTTCTATCTGATCTATAAGTTTGGAACCCTTTTATTTGATCATCATTCCCAGTCTCTTGGGAATACCAGGTTTCACTTATATTCATTATATCTATTTTCTTTTTTTCATTTTGGTTAGTTCTTCTAAGTACTCTATTTTTCTTTTTGAGTTACTCGTAACTAAACCCTGCGCATTCATCACTATGATGGTTTGCGTGTTTTCTCCTTCATTTAATACTGGTAGTAATAAGGATTTTCCCATGTCTCTTTCCTGTTCTGGTATGTTGTTCTTTTTTTCATTTCCAGAAATTCTGACATTAAAAAATCCAACTTTTCCATAATATTTGATCTTCCTTCATCATAATTATTAATTTTGTGTCTGAATCTGCAATTTTCTCCGTTTCTGCAATATCCTCTTGCATAATAAATACAGTTATTATCTCTTGAGTAGAATTTCGGAGCTGATGCTTTGAAATTTTTTGCTGACACCTCTGCATATCTCATTGTGGTTTGCTTTTCTCTTTTACCTGATATTCTTGATTTCTCTCTTTATTTGTTTCTTTCTTATTTTGGATTTTATTACTTGGTTGGTTATTTATTTGATTATGATTCATGGCTACAGGGTGCATATATTTGCATTTTTTGTCGAACTTACATCCTTTTCCTTCTTTTAGGTTTTTACATATTTTTGGATGCAGATCTCTGCAATCATCCCCATATCCATCTAAGTATGCACATTTACCATATATTTCATAGTTTTGACATATCTTAGGATGTTTGTAGTAACATCTTTCTCCAAATCTGCAATTCCCTCTTTTCAAAAGGTTGCAGATTTTGTCTTTCTTGTCTATTTTTTCCTCTTTCCCGTCATTGTATAGATCTGGGTAGAGCCTCTTCGGGATTTGCTTTTCTGTTGTCATATCGTAATTTATTTCTTCGTAGGTATGCTGCTTTATTGCCTCATATGTAGTATCAATGAGTATCTCTGCATCCATACTTTTATCTTGTTCTTTGTTTTCCTTATTTTTTTCTGTCATTTCATTTTTGTTTACTTCTCTTCCGTTTTCCTCTTCTTCTTTTTTCTTCTTCTTCTTCCTCTTCCTCTTCTTCTTCATCCTCAACTATTTGTACATTCAATCTTGATTTAATAACATTGTCTATCCATGATAGACATGTTGAACAAAAAAATTCTTGTATCTTTTCTCAAATCTTGTATTACCTCAGCACACTGTGGATGGGTCGGAATGTTGCATGCAGCACATTTTCTGATTAGGTTTTGTGGATTGACTATGCTATACCAAACCTTACTTACACGCTTGCATGCTTTTGGCATTCTTTTTCCTAATGCATCAATTAGGATATTCACAAGATTCACCTAATTCATTTTCTTTGTCGGAATATGTTGGTTTATGTATATTTTCTTTATGAGTCTCTTGACCACTTGGATTTTATTTGGAACTTCTTCAATTATTTTCAAGATGTTTTCATTAGATTTGTTCCAGTTTGAAGGATTATATCCTTCTAATATATCTATGAATGCTTTTGTATCTTTTTGGTTAGGACTGTTGCTGATTTCATAGATGAGAAATGCCAGTTCCCTTCCTGCTACCTCATCGTATTGCGAATCTGCTAAACACGCCAAATTACGCCACCTCTTCCCGCAGTTGGAACTTACTGCCATCTTGTTCTGATTTATAGTATTACACTTGATAAACTAACTTAGAAGACGCTTTATCCTACTATTTTCACACTAATCTTATCACCGATAGTTCACGAACACTTCTAGATATTTCTCAAATTCTAGTCGTATGTTAAACTTGTGATATCTGTTGATTAATCTGACTTCACGCGGGTACGTCTCACCAAGCAAGATGGCTACTTACGAGAGAGAGAGAAAGAGAAAGAGAAAGAGAAAGAGAGAGAGAGAGAGAGAGAGAGAGAGAGAGAGATTGGAGAAGAGCGAGGCAGAGAGAGAGAGAGAGAGAGAGAGAGGCGGGGGCCAGAATGACAACCAACGCAAATGGTATCTGTTATCAGAATGAACCTCTCTTTTAAGGGAACTACTGAGCAACTAAATGCAAAATGGATGACGTCAAATTTTAGGGCCAGGTTTTCTGCAAAACTGTTCATATATTCTCTTTTCCAAACGAGAGGGAATGAGAATGATTACGACTATTAATAACTATTAATAGTAGTACACGATTTCAGAACATAAAATTCTCTTAAAATGAAAGAAATAATTGTAAACGATTATCGCAGGTGAACGGTGACGTCACTGCAGTTTTGGGAGCTAGGTACTCATTTTATCTCCCAATCAGATTACTTACAAGTCAACACAAATTGTCTTTTGACAAATCGAGAGAGATTTTATCAAACAGTTTCATAATAAAAGAACCTCTACATAACTGTTCCTTGACCGTAGATTACCGTAAATACTAAATCATATATATTATATATTGTTAGTTCTTGTTACCAGCTGAGCAATATCATTTCTAATTCTAACAAAATCTTCCTGATAAAATCGTAAATGGAAATCTTTTAATTACTCTGGGAATTCTATGTAATTATTTTCAGCACATATAAGCTCATATATTTCTGCCATGTTCCCTTGTTTCCTTAACATAGCAAATTCCGATAATTCATATATGGTCAGTTAATTAGTGATTTCCCTTAACTCTAGATCACCTTTGTCTCTTCCCCGTAGGTTAAATACTTAACTAACCTGGTGTTCCTTGACATGCGTGTGGAGCTGAAGCGTGAACTGTAGGTGTGAGATCTCTGAAGCATTGAGGATTCTGTCATCCCACGAAGGTACTTGGAAATCTTTGGTTTACAACACGGCAGCACATGATATAGGAAGGTTAAGTAGCCCTCCCTGAACTTGGCATTCATCCAGCATAATATCAAAGGATTATAACACGCATGAGACATTGCAAGCCAATGGAACACAAACCACACGTGATGTATATGTGGCCAGAATATTAACTCTTCATGGAAGTCTGTTATCACCTGTGAAAAAGGGAAAAAGGTAATAATGGTTGTCATGACGTGAATCTCAGCAGCAGCAGTATATATGTTAAACAGATACCACACGGAGAATTACAACTATTTTCTTTCTTTCTTTGCTAGTGAAGAGAAAAGGAAGAATCCACAATTATCTTATCCTGAAGAGACCTGCCGGTTGCTTTTTGGTGTTGAGAAACATGAAAAAATATGAAGTATGAAATGTATTTCAGTGTAAGAATTCCATAATAGAGATGTCTTTTTGTTCGTAATGAATTTCTGGCAGCAACGTCGTTTTACTTGACATTTAGTTCAGCTGTATTTTATGCACAGAAAAAAAATACGAATAAAAAAAAATGTGCTAAACAAATTTAGCACATAGGCTGACGCCTAAAAATTGAGTTAAAGACGTTTCAGTTTTATAAAGAACTGATTTTATTAATGCAACTATTCCTGTAAAAGATAACAAAAACATTATTCCTCATATACTGAAGTCTAAGGTACGCTGGAAAAATGTCTAATCTTTGCAAGGTGAGGCAATATATTTCCTGGCAACATGCTAAACATACACTATTAGACTGGCTGAAGGGTGCGTTAACAGTTTTGACTAATTAGATTTAAAAAAAAAGATATATTTTCGTGTCAAGTGTATGATAGATCTAATTACCTGCACACTCGGCAAAAAGATAGCATGAACCAGGGATAAAAGGACGCTCGCTGGACATGAAATATATTAGGAATATTATTAGACATAAGAATCAGGGGTAATGAATTGTCCGATGTTAACAGGACACCGAAGATAATGGAACTGGTCTTCACACCATACATTATAATAATAATAAGATATATCAAGGATAGAGGCTGATTAAGAACCTCTGATTTCCACTTTAACATTAATTTCCAACTTGCGTAAGTTTTTACTCATAAAAGTATGATTGCCTAAGTAGTTCTGAGTCCTACTATGTAGTAAACCTCAATTTCTTCTCTATAGATGCAACAAATGTTTTAATTGTTTTTCCCAAATAGCACTAAACAACTAAAGTATTTAATTTTATTATATCTATCACATATGAAATACTATAAGAACAGCAGGCTCAACTAAACTTTGTCATGTAATTGTTACTTCAGACACTTTTAAAACTAGCACGTTGGCATAGGCATGGTAGATTTAATAGAGTGTATAGCCTACCATTTTCAAAGTTATAGAAAACGTACTGTCTCTTTCTTTAATAAACTATTTAATTCGATACATGAAGGCGACTTCATATTGCTTTTTTTCGAAAAGAAAGAAAGAAAGAAAAAAGACATAGCAGCCTCTATGTTCAAAACTACGGTAAAATTGAAAACTACTACCGTCGCCGTTTTTATTTTCTTTTTTGTTCATCGCCTTTTCTTTTTGTTTTTATGTTTATCTCCAAGGGCCCATTTCGCACATTAACTTGTAGTTATCTAACCAGAGGGGTGCGTATAAGTATTTAGTTTTATCCAAAATATTTCGTGTTTCAGCTTTTCTTGTGTAGATAAATAATTTGTAAAGAAAATTAACATGATTATTTACGGCATAGGTGATTGGGTGAATACCGACCGAGGGGAAAGAACTGAATGCTCTAGTACGAAAATAATTTTAAATTTCGCGTCGAAACTCACCACCAACACAGCAACCATCTCAGTGAACAGGTTTACGCCATCACTACGTCCGCGTTTATCAGGTAAAATAATTTTTTTTTTTCTATTGTAACGTTTCACGATTCTCATATAGTGTCTCACGTCCGTGAATGTGGCATGATTGTTTCTTGTTAAGCTTCATTACGATATTTAGCCATATCGACACATTATCGAGCGAAATGTGTGAAATTTTGAAAATGATATATTTTTGAAATTTTGAATATTTTTGAAATACATAAAAAAATGGAAGTGTTTTGTTGTGTAAAGTTGAAGGTGATATTTAGTGAATTATGATGCAATATCAGTGTCATTATGCTAAAATCAGGAAATTTTTATTGGGTGGGTTCAACTTTACCTATTCATGTCTAATGTCATTAAGTCTTTCTGATCTAGCCCACTGCCTTCTTGGAAGCCTGATCATCAATATCGTTATGCTAAAAACAGGAAATTTGGGTTTCGGGGGTTCCCCCACCCCCGGTCGGTGTTTCCCCACGTTAGGAGACCACCGACAGAAGTCGCAAAAGTTTTTAAAGTGCAAAATATAACACTTATTTTCTGAGTTGAGGATTTATGAGTATACCAAAGGTGGGCCATGCTGTGTAGTTTGTTTTGAGCTCAGCGTACGCTCTCTCAGGTACAAAATGGTAGTTTTATGCAATTTTTTCTAAGAATAGGTCGGTAGGCCTATTCCCCCCACCTCACCCTAGGCATGTCAATAAATGCTTAGGCTTGTATTGATAAAGCCATGAAAAGATTATACGCACATGGGCAGAGAGTTTCAAGCGCATTTTGACTGACTTAGTCTCTAAGCATCACCCATATTACAATAATCTAACAGAGACTAGACAGAATCAATCCACGTTTTTGGAGAAGAGAATAAAGCAAAACTTACAAGGCAAACGGATCAAAATTCAAGAGCAGGGCAAATTCTAAAGATGTATAGTAGTAATTCGAGAGCATCAATAAATACTCGTGTTCATATGAGCGTCAACACAGTCGTCAATGCAAATGTTGGAAATACATGGGAGGTAATGCAATGCTATGTTAATGTTATGCAGGAATCTGTTTTATTACAAGAGAACTTGTGAATGGCAATGGAGGAGGGAAATTAAGTAAATGAACACATGAAGTAATTTTTTAACGTAAAAACCAACTGTATTTGGCATTGAACATCCTCTTGGAAGTTAACTGGAATATCAACTAAAAAGTTTATCCCCACTTAAAACTCTTTTAAGGAAAAGACATCTACTTGTGGTTACATCCTTTTGTTCTTGAGGGCATTTTTGTATTTTTGTATGTTCAGCTGCAGACATTTCTCGCTCCATTTTAAACCACAATGCAAATAAGTAAAACCGAGCTTTTATACTATACTGTTTTTGTTTGTCACAAGGATGATTGACGCTTGACCACAACTGAGTGGGAGGGCATTTTGCCTAACACTCGGGATGGTAATGAGATTTGTGTCTTCAGTTCATGGATTTTGCCCAGTCACTAGGATATAGTTTCCTCTCCAAGATGAGCAGGATATTTATGGAAAAGAGTGAGCAAAGACTTTTAAGAGAAGCGTAAGTATGTTATCAACTTCTTGCCTGGTGATAGGCAACATTAGTTTGTCTTCTACTGTAGCCTATGGCAAACTCATTTGTCGTAAGTTAGTTTACATTATCTTGCATTTGTCACGATTAGCTTAGCTTTCATTCAAACAGGCCAATATGTACAGTCAACAAAAACTTATCGTATTTCATACTCAGTATTATACACTATAAAGTGAATTCTCCCAGCAATGTAAACATACAACTCGTGTTTCTTCAGTTACGGAGAAAAAGACCATCGTTATCAAGCGAGGTTAAAACAGTATCACCGTACCAAACAAAAGATCCTAGGTCTTAAGTTACTTTCGTTGCAGACATGAACTGATGCATGGAAATATCGTGAATAATGCACCTGTTATTAAGTAAAAATAACTTACAATGAGCATGTTGAATGGCAGCCAGCAAAGTGAGTAGACAAGGACAACAGTTAGCGTCAGCCTAATCATCTGCAAAAGTAAGAGAAAAGAAAGACCCTGATGAAAAGTGCAAGTGAAGTTACAAAGAACGTGTACTATTAAGAAAGCCAAGAAATCTATGTATTTTATTTATGTATATTTATTTGTATCTACCTATATGTATATATTTTCAATATAAAGCAATTTCCCTTTGCATAGGTTGGCTCTTCAAAAAAAAAAAAAAAAAAAAAAAAAAAAAAAAAGAAGTCACTGCTACTTTCATATATAACTGGTGATTCGTGAATGAATCCCTTTTGCAGACTTTCCACAGCATTTATCTTACACGGACAGTCTTGGTTTCTGGATATTAAAGACCTTTATTTCTCAGTATATCCTCTACTTGTACAGTGGACAGGTACAGGATGATATAAGTAACGCAACAGTAAAATACTACTTACCTTGGCAGGGGAATGATCTGACGTGCTTTTCCTTAAAAGGCTTCTTCCAGGCCCCAGTGCCTTTCCCCCTTGCTTTGCCTGCAAAGCGGAGATACCATGAAAATAATGTTTCCCATTCAACAATAGTCTGGTATCAATTTTTCATTAAATTCAAGAACGTATCCGTAATTATCTTTGAGGTTATGTTATGGAAACTCCTGTCCTTAAGTGGCGCATCAATGAGCAGTTCTAAATAAGATGGCATTTCGTTTCTATGCAAATTCGTTATAATACTGAGGAAGTTTTGATCAGCCGAGGTCAGCTAGGGATTTGAAACTTACATCAGCCTTTAATGGAAAATAAACACTGCTTTGCTCACTGCAGTCAGAAAATCGAATATACTAAGTACTCTCTAGAGATCTCACTTGATGATAGATATGAGTTAATGAATGAAACAGATATTAGAATAAAAGTAATTGGAACAAACTAAAATA
This sequence comes from Macrobrachium nipponense, assembly GCF_015104395.2. Taxonomy (NCBI): domain Eukaryota; kingdom Metazoa; phylum Arthropoda; class Malacostraca; order Decapoda; family Palaemonidae; genus Macrobrachium; species Macrobrachium nipponense. The sequence continues at coordinate 41,248,424 of NC_061102.1, read as the reverse complement.
TATATATAATAATAATTGTTTCCACCTCTTCCTTCAAAACTTCAGTGTGGATGATATTATCTGCAACGTATTGGAAAAGAGTTGCCTTAAAATAAAAGATGACACACGAGCATTAGCAGAAAATAAGTATATATATTCTTATAATGTAAGTTTTGTAATGCAATTATAATTGTGGTAATATGATTAATTCACCTCAGAATCTGTGTATCATGTTATGAAATGTATGTTTTTGTGTTCAGATTCCCAAATTTAAAGATAACATGTGTTAAGTAGAGAACTTTCCATTTTGAAACATACATAAGACAGAGAGAAAGAGTAAGCGCTTATATAGCAAGCCTTTGAAGAGAGTTGTATTCACACTTTGAGAATGTCTTAGCTAAGCTGATTTCTTTATCTGCGCAAACACGTGCGTAAGACCTCCCAGGCCGCATTGAGTCCTTGAGGACCTTCCCTACAATGATGTTATTCATGGTTAACATAGAGAGATGACGTAGTATGTTTTCATCTTGCTAACCGCCCCCTATGCCATATACGCTTATGGGGATAGAGAACTCTTTCATTCGATTCCAAGACCTAGCCGCTGGTGTGAGGGATAGGATCTCTCTCTCTCTCTCTCAAAATCTATCTCTCGTGCTCGCTCGTTTGCGAGGCTGTTTCATTAACTTAACGTAACTCACATTAATTTTGTATTTGAGGTGGTCACTCTAATCATTCTTAGTAATATATGTGTTGTTTGTGGAATCTGAACATAGTATTATTTCTATTAGTTTTGTGAAGGCGCCCACAAAAGTGTAAAAGTGTGTAACAGGCCTTTAAGCAGCAGCTGCGTATACAGGTATTTTGCAAATGTTTTGAAGTGCACTTCGAGGTTTTATTTTACCATTGGATAAAATTATCATTTTCAATACATTTTCTTTTGCTTTGTTCTTTTGACATATCCATTTTTATATGCTTAATGTTTGTACTGTAAATGCTTTAATTGCTTTCATATTATGCGTTATGTTTTTGCATTGTCTTTATTTTGTTTAATTAGTTTGAATAATATTCTACTATGTAATTGTTCGAATCTAACACTTGCAAATTAATTTGTATTTAATTAAATTTAATTTCAAATTCAATTATTGCTCTATGATTTAATTTAATTAATTTTCTTGATAAACTTTGATTTAATTTTGCTTAATAATTAATTCAAGAATTAATTAAACTTTTGTTTTCAAGTAACAACAATTTCCCTGAGATTGTGAATTTCACTTATAAATTTTGAATTTAGAAATAAAAATTTTTATTTAAAATTTATATGAGCATTTTATTATATCACCAGTATTATATTCTATTTTTTTTGTCTAGGTAGAAATATAGAGTGATAATTGTGCCGTTTCCCACAAATAAATCAGAATCAGGGAAATACTTAAATTTTAGAATGTAGAAGGAGTGATGCCCTTTAATTAAGATTACCTCACATCTATTTTAATGAACTTAGACTGATTGTTTTCTTGACTGTTCAGTTCTATAAGGGATCACTATTACCTTTAGAGTATTCAGTCGTTTAGTATTTGTGATGAAGGGTCAGGTTTCTGGCTGTAGTGAGGTAAGTAATAACCAGGTACATGAACAAACTGTGCCCCAAGTACAAAGGGTGTCCCAGATCCAGGAATAAAAGGGTCTCTTGTGCTAACAAGTACAAATGGTAAGTGAAATAACCAGATACTTGGCAATTTGGGTTAACAAATATTAATGGTGTCCAGACACAGATCTTAGGCCACTTCGTGCACCAAGTATTGATGGTGTCCAAACCCAGATACTCTTGACCATCTCGGCACCAAATATTAATGGTGCCCAGAGACCCAGGATATTTGGCACTTTATGTACCAAGTATCAATGATCCCCAGAGACCAGGGAGGAAAACAAATCACATTATCACTCTAGCTTATACTGGTGGTGTTAGGAATATATTTTGTTAAAAGAGTGACTATATATTTGTTTTTGGATTTTATTGTAAGAATTGTATTTGAGAAAAATGGCTCCATTCGATACTCAGGAATTTTTAGCAGCCGCTTCCATCCAAGTGTTATCTGGAACTACTCTGACTAAGGCACAGTGGAGTGCTCTAGCAGTAGCATGTGGTTGTCATGTGTCTAGTAGTATGATAAAAGCAGAAATCAAATGCATTGCCATGCAAGCATTGATAGACTCTGGTAGAAGAACTGATGATGATGAGTTAGAACTGGCTCAAGAGTTGTTGAATGTAGCACAGGCTGATTTTATAAATAAGCAGGTAGAAAAGAAAGAGAAAAGTGACACAGAATTGGAACTCAGACACATAGAAGCAGAAGAAAGTTTGATTAAGCTGAAAATGCAGGCTGAAAGAGAGAATAGACAGGGAAAAACAAGAAAGAAGAGAAAGAGAAGAAGAAAGAGCAGCAGAAGATGAAAGGCAAAGGATAAAAGAGGAGAGAGAAATTGTAAGACATGAAAGGGAGATGGAATTGATAAGAGCTAGATCCACATTATCTGCAACACTGTCTAACCCTAACCATGGTAATCAAGACCCTGCATTTGATGTAGTAAGAGTGCAGAAGTTAATCCCTAAGTTTACTGAAGAGGCTACAGATGAGTTCTTTGATCACTTTGAGAAAGTGGCTTCAGGTATGGGATGGGCAGAAGATAAATGGTCTATTTTGCTACAAAGTGTCTTGATTGGTAAAGGGAGAAGTGCTTATTTAGCATTAACAGCTGATCAGTGTAAAGACTACAAGGTGCTCAAACATAATGTGCTACAAGTATACCAGTTGACCCCAGAGTACTACAATGAAAGATTCAGAAACTTAAGAAAGGATGAAAAAATAACTTTCTTGGATTATGCTTATAAAGTGAGAAGGTGTTTTAAAAGATGGTTGGAGGCAGCTAAAGTTACAACTTTTGAAGAGTTAGAAGAGTTAGTTGTTTTAGAGCAATATTTTAAAGGTATTCCTGAGCATATAAGAGCCTATTTGAGAGAGAGAGAGGTTAAAAAACTTGACAAAGCTGCTACACTAAGTGAAGACTACAATATAATTAGTAGCAGGCATAATTATAATGTCAAGTACCAGAATCAACCATGCCCAGGTTTTAAGTCTCATCCAGGTTTCAGGAACAAGTTTATAAATGGGAAACCTACAAGTAATAATACTCCTCAGCAAGCTAATGTGAAATCCTCATCTAATTTTGCAAGACAGTTGCAAAAGCCTAATGTTGTCTGCTTTAAGTGTGGAAGATCAGGACACTTCAGTCAGGAGTGTTATTGGAATTATCAGCAGTACAAGCCTGTTGGTAAAATAGTAAGAGGTGACCAGGTCAAACAGACTGTTAAGAACAATGTGGGGAAGAATCCTACTACAGGGAGGACTGAAACTAAACAAGCCGAGTGTTTAGCAACCAGTGGAAATGTAACTTCAAGCAGTGAGTGGCTGAGCAGTTTGGAGGCCTTTAAGCCATATATCTATGAGGGTACACTGGCAACTCAAGAAGAGAGTGCAGGTACCAGTCAAGATTTTATGTGATACAGGGAGCAACCATAGTGTGGTGTTATGTGGTGCTCACTCAATGTTGGAGAAGAATCTCACTGGAGATTCAGTTATTTTGAAGGGTATAGGAGGAGAGGAAGTAACTCCTATATGCGGCTTACACCTGTCCTGTGAATTGGTGACAGGAGTGTTGATTTTGCTGTAAAGGACTCACTGGCTGTGGAAGGTGTACATGTTCTGTTGGGTAATGAAGTTGGTGGTGTTCCATTTGTTCCTTGTCCTGTAGTGACAGACAAACTGTTGAGGATTAGTCCTATGGTAGAGTTGGAGAAGAATAACCCCCACCTATTCCCTAGTTGTGTAACTACCAGAAGTATGAAGAGAATTACGACTGTTGGTGAAGAAACTGAGGATTTGCACGCCCAAGATGGATCAAGTGAAGGATCTTTGAACTTAGAACAATTGTTCCAGGGGAGTGATGCCTCCTGTGGAGTTGACCGAGAAGAGATTTCCCAAGAAAATGAAGAATCTGTTGTTCCTTAAGAGACTCAGAGTAGTCAGTGTTCCTGAAGATAGTAGTGAAACTACAGTAGCTGAGGTAGCAGATATTGATAGTTCAACCATTGAAGTTGGACAGGTAACAAGAGAGAAGCTAATGGACTTGCAGAAGAAGGATGCATCGTTAGCTGATTGTTCTTCAGAGTTGTTGATCAGGAAGAGATGCAACAAACTCCTACCTGTTATTATCTGAAGGAAGGTTTGCTGATGAGGAAGTATAAACCTTCAGATATCCCTGGAAATGCTGAATGGGGCGAATATCATCAATTTTGATTCCATGTCCATTGAGAAAGCAAGTGGTAGCAGTGGCTCATGAATCTGGACATATGGGAATCAGGAAGTCTGTGGAGAAGATCATGAGATAGTTTTTCTGGCCTGGACTTCATAAAAATGTTAGCAGGTTCTGTCGAGAGTGCCATACCTGCCAGATAGCTGGAAAACCTAATGAAACCATTCAGAAAGCCCCCCTACAACCTATAGAAGTTAGAGGAGAACCCTTTAACAAGGTGATTATAGATATGGTTGGACTGCTTCCGAAGACGAAGAAAGGAAATGAATATCTGTTGACATTAATGCGTCCTGTTACCAGATATCCTGAGGCGATCCCTGTTAGAAACATATCTGCCAAGATAGTTGCTGAGAAACTAGTGGAGTTTTTCTCAAAGTTTGGTATACCAGAAATTGTACAAAGTGATAGAGGAACGAACTTTACTTCCAGGTTATTCCAGGATGTGATGAACTTATTAGGGGTAAAACAACAGTTATCAACTGCTTATCATCCAGAGACTCAAGAAGCCTTGGAAAGATTCCACCAGACATTGAAAAGTATGCTGACAAAGTAGTGTTCTGAGTCAGGAAGAGAATGGGATGTTGGTTTACCCTTAATGTTATTTGAAGTTAGGAATGCTTATCAAGAAAGCATGGGATGTTCACATTATCATCGAGATATTCTGAAGAAAGAAGTCGAGTATTTGCTGCAACATGGATTAGCAGAACCCAGTTCAAGTCACTTCAGTTCTCCATGTGTGTTAGTGAAGAAACCTGATGGCTCCTTTAGGATGTGTACTGATTATAGGAAACTGAATTCCATAAGTATGGCTGACAATTATCCCTTGCCTCTTATAGATCAGTTACTTGATAATATTGGGCAAGCCAAGTTTGTTTCCAAGATAGATTTATTGAAGGGATATTATCAGATACCCTTAGATGAAAATGCGAAGTTGCTGTCAGCTTTTATTACTCCTTTTGGATTGTGTCAGTATACTGCCATTTGGTCTGATGAATGCACCAGCCACATTTCAATGAGTGATGGATCAATTGCTAGGATCTATAGAAAGAGTAGGTGTGTACCTTGATGACATAGTCATTTACTCTACAACGTGGGAAGAACATCTGCAGATCCTTAAGAAAGTTTTCAAGAAACTACTAGAGGCTGGACTAACAGTCAACCTAGAGAAGAGTGAGTTTGGGAAGGCGACTGTTCAGTACCTTGGGTTTGAAGTTGGAAAAGGCCTCCTCGCTCCGGTGAATGCTAATGTGGAAGGTATCTGTAAGGCTACCCCCCCTACTACTAGGAAGCAACTACAAAGATTTTTGGGCATGGCTGGATTCTATCGTCGTTTCTGTACAAATTTCTCAGCCGTAGTAGCCCCCTTGACAGACTTAACTAGTCCCAAAGCTAAGTTTGTTTGGACTCCAGAATGTCAAGAATCCTTTGAGAGGGTAAAAGCCATTTTAACTTCAAGACCAGTGCTTCAAGCTCCAGACTTTAATAAGAAATTTGTGATACAAGTTGATGCCTCTGATTGTGGAACTGGAGCTGTTCTACTTCAAGAAGATGAAAATAACCTTCTACACCCTGCGTGTTTCCTGTCTTCGAAACTGAAAAAGCATCAGAAAAACTATGCAACTATTAAAAAGGAAACTCTAGCCTTAATCACAGCATTGAAAAAGTTTGAAGTGTATGTGAACAGACCTAGGAATGAAGAAGTTTAAGTGTTGTCTGATCACAATCCCCTGTCATTTATACAGCGGATGAAAAACCATAATCAAAGACTGACCAGGTGGTCTTTGTACTTGCAACAGTATAATTTGAAGGTTGAGCACATATCTGGTAAGAACAATGTAGTTGGCGATTATTTATCCCGTTGTGAATCGTTGGATTCAACCCAGGAATAACTAATCTTCTCGGGGGAGGAATCTAATAATGTAGGTTTTGTAATGCAATTATAATTGTGGTAATATGATTAATTCACCTCAGAATCTGTGTATCATGTTATGAAATGTATGTTTTGTGTTCAGATTCCCAAATTTAAAGATAACATGTGTTAAGTAGAGAACTTTCCATTTTGAAACATACGTAAGACAGAGAGAAAGAGTAAGCGCTTATATAGCAAGCCTTTGAAGAGAGTTGTATTCACACTTTGAGAATGTCTTAGCTAAGCTGATTTCTTTATCTGCGCAGACATGTGCGTAAGACCTCCCAGGCCGCATTGAGTCCTTGAGGACCTTCCCTACAATGATGTTATTCATGGTTAACATAGAGAGATGACGTAGTATGTTTTCATCTTGCTAACCGCCCCCTATGCCATATACGCTTATGGGGATAGAGAACTCTTTCATTTGATTCCGAGACCTAGCCGCTGGTGTGAGGGATAGGATCTCTCTCTCTCTCTCTCAAAATCTATCTCTCGTGCTCGCTCGTTTGCGAGGCTGTTTCATTAACTTAACGTAACTCACATTAATTTTGTATTTGAGGTGGTCACTCTAATCATTCTTAGTAATATATGTGTTGTTTGTGGAATCTGAACATAGTATTATTTCTATTAGTTTTGTGAAGGCGCCCACAAAAGTGTAAAAGTGTGTAACAGGCCTTTAAGCAGCAGCTGCGTATACAGGTATTTTGCAAATGTTTTGAAGTGCACTTCGAGGTTTTATTTTACCATTGGATAAAATTATCATTTTCAATACATTTTCTTTTGCTTTGTTCTTTTGACATATCCATTTTTATATGCTTAATGTTTGTACTGTCAATGCTTTAATTGTTTTCATATTATGCCTTATGTTTATGCATTGTCTTTATTTTGTTTAATTAGTTTGAATAATATTCTACTATGTAATTGTTCGAATCTTACACTTGCAAATTAATTTGTATTTAATTAAATTTCATTTCAAATTTAATTATTGCTCTATGATTTAATTTAATTAATTTTCTTGATAAACTTTGATTTAATTTTGCTTAATAATTAATTCAAGAATTAATTAAACTTTTGTTTTCAAGTAACAACAATTTCCCTGAGATTGTGAATTTCACTTATAAATTTTGAATTTAGAAATAAAAATTTTTATTTAAAATTTATATGAGCATTTTATTATATCACCAGTATTATATTCTATTTTTTTGTCTAGGTAGAAATGTAGAGTGATAATTGTGCCGTTTCCCACAAATAAATCAGAACCAGGGAAATACTTAAATTTTAAATTGTAGAAGGAGTGATGCCCTTTAATTAAGATTACCTCACACCTATTTTAATGAACTTAGACTGATTGTTTTCTTGACTGTTCAGTTCTATAAGGGATCACTATTACCTTTAAAGTATTCAGTCGTTTAGTATTTGTGATGAAGGGTCAGGTGTCTGGCTGTAGTGAGGTAAGTAATAACCAGGTACTTGAACAAACTGTGCCCCAAGTACAAAGGGTGTCCCAGATCCAGGAATAAAAGGGTCTCTTGTGCTAACAAGTACAAATGGTAAGTGAAATAACCAGATACTTGGCAATTTGGGTTAACAAATATTAATGGTGTCCAGACACAGATCTTAGGCCACTTCGTGCACCAAGTATTGATGGTGTCCAAACCCAGATACTCTTGACCATCTCGGCACCAAGTATTAATGGTGCCCAGAGACCCAGGATATTTGGCACTTTATGTACCAAGTATCAACGATCCCCAGAGACCAGGGAGGAAAACAAATCACATTATCACTCTAGCTTATACTGGTGGTGTTAGGAATATATTTTGTTAGTAGAGTGACTATATATTTGTTTTTGGATTTTATTGTAAGAATTGTATTTGAGAAAAATGGCTCCATTCGATACTCATTAGCAGAAAATGTGTGTGTATATTAATATAATATAATATCTTATATATATATAATAATATATATATCTATATATAGATATTTATATATATTATAATATGTGTGTGTGTGTGTGTGTGTGTGTACTGCTTAATCCAATAGCCACATGAAACGCTAACTCTTCGTCTCTCTGATATCTCTAATTAATTTTCTCTGAAAATCTCCTATATGCACTTTACACACACATAGATAAATGTATATATAGTAATAGTGTACACACAGACACACACACACATATATATATATATAATATATATTTTGTATATATACATGTATGTGTATATATATTATATTATATATATATCTATATATTATATATATATGTATATTATATATATATTATGTATATATCAGAAAATCCACGTAAGGAGAGAGAAAACCGGGACTTTGAACAAGTACTTTCGTATTCTACATATTCAAGTTTTCACACTAGAATAAACTCTGAAAGTACTTGTTCAAAGTCCCGGTTTTCACTCACCTTCTTACATGGAGTTCGTGATTATTCTCATGCATGTGTTCCTTCATGTAACATTGGATATATATATTATATATATATATAGATATATATATATTATATATTATATATATATATATATATATATATATCTATATATATATTCATATGCTGTAAGTTTCGTAATGCAATTATGGTTTTGGTAATAGTATAATTAATTCCCCTCAGAAACTGTGTATAATGTTGTAAAATGTATATTCATTGTTGAGAAGGAACATAACTTCAAGCGAAAAGAGAGAGAGGAGTTAGCCGTAGATGCAAAAGAAAGAGGCTGTTATTTATCACTCGAAAATAGTTGAGCCAGCTAATTTTTTTTATCAGTCTGACGATCTTTTATGGGACACTGCTCTGGTGTTCATTCACGTACACGGTCACGTAAGAATCTCTCGATTTTGCATTAGATTATTCTGGAATCTTCCCAACAAGATATCGTTTAATTCTATTTATAGTAATTGAAGATCCTTGTGTTATGAAACTATTTAATATCACTGATGTATTAATTCTTATCTCTTTCAGTTTGTCAAAGGAGGGCTTGTTGACTCATACTAGTTAGTTGTGAATGTAAATTTCCATGACGTCACGGAGATGACGGAATATGTTTTTGTCTTGAACTTGTCCCTCAGGAGAGGTGGAACAGACATCCCGCCTATGTGAACTCTCGAGAGAGACTGAGAGTTACCAGCCCTGTGATTAGCTTATCAACAGCCAACTAGGAGCGTCGTAAGGAACTGGCCTAGACATCAAATGCACGGTTGATGTGAATCTACTATAGCTCTGTTTAATTAGTAACGCAATAGTTTGTGGAATCTGAACATAGTGTTATTATTATTTTTGTGTGGCGCCACAAAAGTGTTGAAGATAGTTACAGGCCTCTTTTTGAGTGAAACTGCAGTTGGTTAAAGGTATTGTGTTTTACAACTATTCTGAAGTGCACTTTAAGGTTTTATTTACAGTGGCTGGATAAAATTATTACTCTATAAATTTTTCTTTTATTTTATTCTTTTGTCATGTCCATTTTGTGTTTGATATTTGCATTGTCATTGCTTTTAATGCTTTTCCATATCATTCTATGTTTCTTATATTCTAATTTTGTTTAATTAAATTTAATGTTTTTTATTGTATAATTGTTTTAATCTAACACTTCTGAATTAATTTAATTATTGCTTTATAGCTTGAATTTTACTTGAATAATTTCATCTTTTGACTATTTAATTTTCTTGATAAAATGTATAATTTTGATTCAGTTTTGTTTACTAATGATTAATTCAAGAATTAATTAAACTTTTGTCTTCAAGTAGTAATTTTTGAATTTAGAAATAAATTTTTGTATTTAATTTTGAGGAGTTTCATTTACTACCAGTATCTATATTTTATTTTTATTTAGGTAGCAATATAGTGGTAATTGTGCTGTTTTTCTCAAGTGAATTAGAACCAGGGAAGTACTTAGATTTAATATTGTTGAAGGAGTGATGCCCTTTAATTAGGATTACCTCACACCTGTTTTAATGAACTTAGTCTGATTTCTTAAATGATTAATAAGTTCTATAAGGGATCTCTGTTACCTTTAGAGTATTCTGTGTTTTCTATTTGAGATGAGGGTTCAGATGTCTGGCTGTTGTGAGTTTTTTTTTATAGTAACCAGGTACTTGACCAAACTGTGCACTAAGTATAAACGGTGTCCCCGACCCGGGATTAAGTCTCTTGCTGTAACAAGTACGAATGGTAAGTGTAGTAACCAGATGTTTGGCACTTCGATGCAATATATAATATATATATATATATTATAATTATATATATATTTATATTATATATATATATATAATATATATATATATTAATACTATTACATAGATATAAAAATATATATATATATCTATATATATATATATATATATATATATATATATATATATATATATAATATATATATAAAATACTAGCTGACCAACCAGATGCTGCCCAGGAAAAATCTGAGTGACAACTGATAACTTCTCTCTCTCTCTCTCTCTCTCTCTCTCGTCTCTCTCGCTCTCTCTCTCTCTCTCCCCGAAAAACCCTCAACTCTCTCTCTCCCACCCAAACCCCCTCAACTCTCTCTCTCTCTCCTCCCCCAACTCCCTCAACTCTCTCTCTCTCTCTCTCTCTCTCTCTCTCTCTCTCTCTCTCTCTCCTGTTAAGACAGTTGCTTAAGTTACATTGCCCAGCATTTTTGACATTCTATATTTCACCACTTCTTACATCCATTTCTACTGCAGCTATTCATCCTAGCAATCTCAAAAACTATGTATCAGACACGGATATTCATCATTTTTAAATTTTTTTTTACCCCTTCTCAACAACTCCAACCCCGCCCACACCAGCCTTCCTATCGGGGGTGGCCTTGGACTTAAAGGGCTTCTTCTTCTTCTTCTTCTTCTTCTTCTTCTTCTTCTTCTTCTTCTTCTTCCTAGCTTAAACCCATTTTTAAATGGGGTCGCCATTGTGAATGAGTCGTCTCCATCGATTTCTGTCCTGTGCCTCATTCTCATTTATACCTTTTAATATCATAAATAGGGAGGGTTGGTGTCAGGAGGGACATCCGACTGTAAAAACCCACACCAGAACCAATGAAATGAGTCGTGATATTGGACTTAAAGGGCATTAGGAGTCACTATTCACCTGAGCGACCTTGAAAGCTATGGATTAGGTACTAATATCTGTAGTTTTCGTTTATCTTTATGTCACTCCCTTCCCACCACTTCTCACATCTTTTCCTATTGGGACTAAACTTGGACTTAAAGGCATCAGGAGTGTCACTATTCATCTCAGCAACCTCGAAATCTATGGCTTAGACACTAATATCTGTCGTCTTAGGCTATTTTTACATTTCACTCCCTTTCCAATACCCCTCCCTATTGGTATTGAACTTGGAAATGAAGGGCACCGGGAGTGTCACTATTCATCTCAGCAACCTCAAAAACAATGGATTAGACACTAATATCTGGCGTTTTCAGCTTTTTTTTCAATCCTTTCCTACCCACTCACCACACTGGCCCCCTTCGGTGCCAGTGAAGTCTTACCCAGACAATATTCTTTCCCATGCTAAGTTATATGCATAACAAGGCGTGATCCCCTCATGCATAAGTTATAAACATTAGTATATTCATACCTTTAAACATAAATTAAAACATGTTAAAATAAAGCCTTGTTTCACCAACGAAAATGAAAATAGATACGCTATATTTTATTAGAAATAATTTTCTCTACTGTTCAACATGCACATTATTTTTTACATTTTCATTCTGATATATAAATCATAAATACCCTATCCTAAAATTCCTGTTTCTTTAACTCAACGCAAAACACCTTTTTCAGACCTTTTTAGGCTCTTTCATAAGACCTTTCCTACGCTCCCCCACCAAAACCAACAACAAAGTAGTTTGTATAGGCTTACTCCCCGAGTAAGCAAAAATATTTGTAAACAGCCACATTTATTACAGGGCCAATAGGCCTTGGATTACGACAGCCTGTACCTCCCACACGTTTAAAGAGGATGGGATGAAAGAACTAATTAATTATAACCATACCCTATTGTAATTGAAATGATGAGGGTGGCTTAATTCAATATATACATATACAAACATTCAAACAGACCCATATTTATGTCTTAATAAACTCTTTTCTCTTAAACTTTATTTTTGAGTCAGAATTGAACTCTCCCACGAAAAGACAATTCAAAATAGAATGCAACTGAATTAATCATCCATCCTTTCTCTCTCCATAAACTCACCCCCCTCTTTTTAAAGTTCAATGTCTTCGTCAGAGCATAAACATCATCAGTATATTGAAACGTTTAATTCTCTAAAGGCTTATTTTGCAACGTTATTGCAGCACTCACTGGAGCCAGGCAAAGATCTTTTCTTTTGATGGCGAAATAACAAACTGCTCTTTGTACCTCATTAGCTACGCACAACACACACACACACACACACACACACACACACACACACACACACACACACACATATATATATATATATATATATATATATATATATATATATATAATATATATTGGCGAAAGGCCCAAATATCTGGTTATTACACTTACCAATCATAAAATATAAAGTTACCTCACAGCACCCCAATACTTGAATTTTCATAGATAAAATACGACTGAGAACTCTAAAGGCAACAGTGAGCCCTTAAAAAGCTGAATAAACATGCAAGAAATCAGACTAAGTTCATTAAAACAAGTGCGATGTACTTTTTATATAGGCTTAAGTTCATTAATGAGCATTACTTCCAACAAATCACTTTATCTCTCTATTTCGCTTGTCCTTACTCACTTCAAGGAAATTTAAGTACAAAAGCACAATCTATCACTGGGTCTGTACATAAATTAAATCCTATTGCTAGTGGTCAATAAATGAAACACTGTCATAAAAATGTTAAGTAAAAAAAATTATTTTGAAATTTATAAGAGGAATTCACAATCTTGAGAAAATTTACTATTACTTGAAAACAACACAAAATTTAATTAATTCTCGAATTAATTCTTAAACAAAGTTAAATCTAAATTAATGTATCAAGAATCTAAATTGAAAAATTAATCAAAAGATTAAATTAATCAAGTAAAATTCAAACTGTTAAGAAATAGTTAAGATTCGAAAAGAAAATTAAGGTAAATGAAAATTATTTTACAAGTGTTAAATTAAATCAAGTATGCAATACTAAATCAAACAGAAACAACCACGTTAATCAAACAAATTGTGAATGGAAAAACATGAAAACACACAAGGTATATTTAAATATCACATTCACCACCAAAATGTGAAAAAACTAAGAAATGGTAACACAGTATATATAAAAAACCACTTCAAAAAAGAAAATTTACGCAAACACAAGAAATTTGAAATGTGAATAAAATGAAATATATTCTCCTAAATATCCTAAATATTTTTAATATTTTTAGGTGCACTTAAAACTGTATTAACTTCAGATTACCTCTCTGCAGAATTGTTACCAAATGATGCCTTTCAAAATATGTTCAGCTGACACTCTATATTGGCACTGTTAAGAGATACACACTTTTACACAATGTATTTTCAGATTTCACAAATTGCTGGAATGATATTGAAATTTAAGAAAAACTAAGATTGACCAATCAAAATTCTTTGTTACTGTAAAAATTCAACTCCCGAGGAAGTGAGAGAGCGAGAGAGAGAGAGAGAGAGAGAGAGAGCTTTAGCATCTCTCTGCACCATACAAATATCATTCTCAGAATGACGAATTCTCTGCACAAATGGAAACTACTGGGTTAATATGACCCCAGAATTAATGGGTGACGTCAAAAATTTAAGGTACGTGGTCTGCAAAAACCTTAATAAATTCCGTTTAAAAGAGAGAGAGAGAGAGAGAGAGAGAGAGAGAGAGAGAGAGAGAGAGAGAGAGAGAGAGATTGTGGTTATTAATAATCATTGCATTACTCGTTCTCAAACAATAAAAATCTCTATTAAACTTGAAGCAAATCATAGAATAGTATTCTTGAAAGAAAAGTGACGTCACTTTTACATATTTACGATGCTAAAATAACATAATACTGAGGAGAATTTACAAGGCCCTATATATATATATATAATATATATATATATATATATATATATATCTATATATATATATATATATAATATATATATATATGAATAATTATCACATCGAACCGTGATCCATTTATATATCAATTCAAGCTACAAATGTCCTTTAATATCTAAATTCACTTTACCTCCCAAATGATATATTTTCATATATGTACCGAAGGGGAATTTTTTAATTGATAATAATTTCGTCCCCCCATGGGATCGAACCACCGTCCAAGTGGACGGGGACGAAATCAGGACAGTCAGTGACGCTATCCAATCAGCCAACAGAGACGCTATAAGTTCATATCGATTCTGACCTTACAAATCACCCTCGATCTGGGAGCTTTCGTAATTAGAATCGATATGAAACCCCGTCTACCATGTTGGCCAATTCGAGCGTTGACAGCACGTAGCCTTTTGTTATGAATAATTATCAAATCGAACCGTGATCCATTTATATATCAATTCAAGCTACAAATGTCCTTTAATATCTAAATTCACTTTACCTCCCAAATGATATATTTTCATATATGTACCGAAGGGGAATTTTTTAATTGATAATAATTTCGTCCCCCCATGGGATCGAACCACCGTCCAAGTGGACGGGGGACGAAATCAGGACCAGTCAGTGACACTATCCAATCAGCCAACAAGAGACGCTATAAGTTTCATATCGATTCTGACCTTACAAATCACCCTCGATCTGGGAGCTTTCGTAATTAGAATCGATATGAAACCCCGTCCTTACCATGTTGGCCAAATTCGAGGTTTGTTTCAGCACGTAGCCTTTTGTTATGAATAATTATTTTCACAATATCGATTCTTAATTACGAAAAGCCCCTCCCAGATCGAGGGGTGATTGTTGTAAGGTTCAGAATTCGATATGAAACTTAATAGCGCTCTGCTGGTTGGCCTGATTGGATATCGGTTCAACTGACCTGTCCCTCGATTTCGTCCCCCGTTCCCACCTTGGACTGGATTGGTTCGATCCCATGGGGGGGGACCTGAAAATTATTATCAATTTTAAAAAAAATTCCCCTTCGGGTACATTATATGAAAATTATATCATTTGGGAGGTAAAAGTGGAATTTAGAATATTAAAAAGGACATTTTATAGGCTTTGAATTGAATATATAAAATTGGATCAACGGTTCGATGTTGAAATTAATTGTATTTCATAACAAAAGGCTACGTGCTGTCAAACACGCTTTCCGAATTGGCCAACATTGGTAGACGGGGGTTTCATATCGATTCTAATTACGAAAGCTCCCAGATCGAGGGTGATTTGTAAGGTCAGAATCGAATATGAAACTTAATTAGCGGTCTTCTGTTGGCTGAATTGACTGATAGCGTCCACTGGACTGTCCTGGAATTTCGTTCCCGTTCCCGTCCACATTTGGGACGGTGGAAATTGGTTCGATCCCATGGGGGGACGAAATTATTATCAATTAAAAAATTCCCTTCGGTACATATATGAAAATATATCATTTGGGAGGTAAAGTGAATTTAGATATTAAAGGACATTTGTAGCTTGAATTGATATATAAATGGATCACGGTTCGATGTGATAATTATTCATAACAAAAGGCTACGTGCTGTCAAACGCTCGAAATTGGCCAACATGGTAGACGGGGTTTCATATCGATTCTAATTACGAAAGCTCCCAGATCGAGGGTGATTTGTAAGGTCAGAATCGATATGAACTTATAGCGTCTCTGTTGGCTGATTGGATAGCGTCACTGGACTTGTCCTGATTTCGTCCCCGTACCACTTGGACGGTGGTTCGATCCCCATGGGGGGAGGGGACGAAATTATTATCAATTAAAAAATTCCCTTCGGTACATATATGAAAATATATCATTTGGGAGGTAAAGTGAATTTAGATATTAAAGGACATTTGTAGCTTGAATTGATATATATATATATATATATATATATATATATATATATATATATATATATATATATATGTATGTGACAAGCTCCCTTCTGAACACTTGTTTTTTTTACTTTTTCTACTTTGAAACATGAAGGAAACTAAAAGAAACATGGGAGAAATAGAGGAATCGATTTTGGGAAATAGAGTACAAGCAAAACGCATTGTTGTGACTTTTGAGATATTTTGACTCATTGTTTATCCCCTTTTGTTCCCCTTTTGCCTTAATAATGTCTCGAGTACAATAACATGGACATGTCAGCAACCATCTGTGAAAATGTAATTTTAATGGCACAAGTGAAAGACGCAGCCTTTCACGTCAGTTTCAGAAAAGTGCACAAATAAAATATTCAAAATTGCTTTTTCAAATTCTATCATTGCACTCTTAGTTAAGTAATTTGTCAACTTCTTCACTTCTTGTATTAATTTGTTATAAGTTATTTGAGTTCTTGTGTATGCCTTTTCCTTATGATGACATTTATATTTCCTTATATTGACAGATTATACCTGTTAAAAATCCTTTTGGATTTTGCTAAGGGAAATTTTGTCGTCAGGGGTTTTGTCCTCAGGGGCCTTTTGTCCTTGAGGGATTTTGTCCTTGGGAGATTTTGTCCTAAGGGGGAAATTGTCCTGGGGAGGATTTTTTCCTAGTACCGTATATCGCCCTATGCTCCTTGTCTGCAGAGGAGCAAGGAGATCTCACCCTCATAAGGCAAGCTATCACTCATGCCTATGATATTATCCCAGAGAAGTGGCGACAGAACTGGCAAGGTTTGTCCAAGGATGCCAGACAAACCTGGACGGATTGGATCTACCATAAGGGTAGGAATTTTAACCACTGGATGAAGTCCTTTACGGTCTGGGATTTCACGGCTGTTGTGGAGTGAATAAAGATAGACAATTTATTCTATTATGTGCAGAGTGCTTTCGCCACCTACCTACATTAGCGCTGCCCCAAGACAGTAGCTGAATGCTGTCGACTAGCTGATGAGTGGAAGACTCACCATGCCCACCTGAGCTCCCTTAATATTTCCCCTCCTGGGTTTACTACTGCCACCGCACAGCCAATGAATGGTGCAGTTCCCAAGCAGTTTCTGTGCCATATATATATGAAGCCTGGGCACAAAGCTGAGTAGTGCCCCAAGAAACCTGAAAATCATCGCAAATCTAGACCAACTCAGGGCTCTGCTGCCACTGCCGAGTCACCCCCTCATCCCACTGCAAATATGTCTAGGGCTAGGAGAGACTACAGCAAGAATATCTGTAGAAATTGCAAAGTGGTTGGGCATGCATCCGCACGCTTTGTGGGGTGCCCCACATATGTATCACCTAAGACAGTCCAGATGACTGTTCATACCAAGGGAGCTATGAAAGGGATAGAGCTTCCTTATATCACCATAGCTACCCTGGACGGCTCAGGACCAGACTGTGTGCTTTCAAATATAGTCGACACAGGGTTGGAGGTCAGTTTGATATTGAGAAATAAAAGTGCCTTCCGAAGCTTCTATTCGGGAGGATGAGTGCATCACAGTATGCTGGTTTAACAGGAATTCTTTGGGACTTCCCACGGTCTGCCTAACTGTTGTCCAGGGTGACTCGCCGATCACAAGAAATCACCGGTTCAGCATCACAGACAAATTTGGGACCAGACATGCCATGCTACTAGGACAAGACTTCCTACAATGGAGAGACTCCAAAATACCTTTGAGATGCATGACTGCACTGCCATCTGAATCTAAGAAAGATAAACCCTCCAGCGACGACCCCTTATGGGACGTCTGTCTTGGAGGAGTACCTTGGCTCCTGGAACCTTACAAGACTACACCTGTAGTAAGACCGTACTGCCTAATCACAGGGACCCATGCCTCTGACCCTGGCCTAAGTTATGACCAGCTGATCGCTGCTCAAGCCAAAGACCCAGAACAGCAAGAGATCTGCAAAGACGCTCCTACAGACTTGGTATCTCTGGGAGACCATTCCCAAGAGCAGTACATCCTTGACAACGAAGTACTGTTCCGTATCTCACAAGGAAAGACAGACCCCACCGACATCCTTTACAAGTGTCTTGTAGTGCCTAAGAAGCTGCAACAAAGGGTCATTTGTTTAGCTCACGATGGGATAGGAGGATACTTCAGTATCAGCTGCACCACTGAAGCCTTGATGGACAACTTCTATTGGGCTGGGCTAAGGAAGGTGGTTAAGACTTATGTTCTTGCGTGCCCTACCTGACAAATGGTAGGTAATTCCAATGAAAGGATACCCAAAGCCAAGTTACAGAACATACCCTCTGTCGGCATTCACTTCTGGGATGTCGTTATAGACTACTACATGCCTCATGGATGCACCTGCTCCAAGGTGGGGAATCCTCATTGCCTAACGATTACAGATAGATTCACCCATTATGCAGAAGCCATACTTGTCATTTTGGTTTCCCTGTCACTATTCAAAGTGATCAAGGAAGGCATTTCATATCCAGTGAGTTCTGAAATAGCATGTTAAAACCATGGAATAAAACATGTACATTCATGCCATACTGGCCCAGTAGCCAATGCATCATTGAGAGATTTCATCAGTCATTAACTGCTACGCTAGCCAAACTTCAGTGGTGATTGGGAAGAGAACCTTCCATACGTGCTGTTTGTGCTCTGCCATAGTCCATCTGAAACTACTGCCTATAGCCCTTTTGACCTACTCTATGCCCATTCTACAAGGACACCTATAGACATTTTGTATGAGGCATGGGCAGACCTACTAAAGTCTGATTGGGTAAAGGAATTCCCAGAAATAGAGAATTGATTACAAGGAGTTTGGGCCATTGCTCAAGCAACGGAAGCTGTAACACAGGAAAGAGTAAAGATCAAGTTTGACCAGAAAGCCAGGACACAGACATTTTCTGTGGGAGATGAGATCCTTGTCCTCAGGACTGGAGCATCCAGGCTGCTAGACACAGTTTACTGGCCCCCATGAAGTCCTAGCTGAGAGAGGCAACTTGAATTACCTTGTTAACTGTGGGCAACGGCAAATCAAGTAGCTAAATTTGCTTAAGCCCTACAAAACCTGACCAGACAATGAAGACTCTGCCTATGGGCCCTCTACTTCTGCTGTGGTGGGCAAGGATACGAACCACTCAGCCACCTGAACCTAACTCTCAGGTTATGGAGAATATGAAGTACATCACTCTGGGTTTAAATGAAGAACAGAGAGAGGATATTAGACAATTACTTTCAGAATACAGCGAGGTGGTTCAAGACAAGCTCGGCTGTACTTTGGTCCTCAGGCACCATATAAACCTTAAGGATAACACTCAGGAGGAGGAGATAGATTATGAGTGAACTTTCGAAAGCTAAATGAACTCAAAACCTGAGCAATACCCACTCCCGAAAATAGATATGTGCTAGGACAGCCTAGATAGAACCCCTTTCCTATGCAAGATAGACTTAGAAAAAGGTTACTGGCAGGTCCTCCTCTAAGCGGAGTCGTGCCCACTGACTGTTTTTACAATTAGAAGCGGCCTCTACCAGTATAAAGTGATACCTTTCCATTTAGAAATCACACCTGGCTGTTTCCAAAGATTGATGAATAAGGTTCTTGCTGCAGTAAAAAAATGTGTTGTGTACTTAAACGACAGAGTAATTTATGCCCTAACCTGGGAGCAACATCAACAGAACTTAAAAAGGGTTCATCATGCCCTCAAGCAGGTGAACTTAGTGCTAAACTTGAAGAAGTGATAGTTTGGGGCTGCACAAATTGTGTATCTTGGTCATATTGTAGGAAGTGGCAAAATAATGCCCAAAGACACGAATATCCAGGCCATTCTAGGTATGCCATATCCAGAAACAAAGAAACAAGCACAGAGATCTGTCAGAATGGTGCAATACTTTAGACGGTTTATTCCAAACTTCTCTTAGCCGCAGCTCCCATTAACAACCTTTTTATAGGAAATAAAAACTTCAAGTGTTCGACAAAATGTAGTGAAGCATACGATAATCTGAAAGATATTTTAACTAATAAACCAGTGCTAAGTACCCTAGACTATGAAAACCATTTGCAGGGATCGGAGCAGTAATGTTCTAGATTACCGATGTCATCAGACATCCCCTGGCATACTACTCAAAGAAATTGAGCCCAGCAGAATCGAGATACAGCACCATGGAGAAAGGATTATTAGGGATGGTATTAGCAATGAAACACTATGAAGCATATCATAAGTTCCCCTTTACGGTCTTAACAGATCACAGCCCTTTGAGATCTGACTCAATTTGGGAATCAGAATAAGCACTTGATGCGATGGAGTCTGGACATGCGACATTACAACTGGAGAATTAAATATATCCAAGGAACTGAAAACAAAATAGCCGATGTGCTTGCGTGCCATTAATTTTCAGACGTTTTATCTTCGTATGTCCCGAGTATTCAGCTTTGCTATCCAGAGGCGAATTCTAAATATCTACTTTCAGTAATTACTTGTAGTATCTATAGTAGCTCCTAATTGTAATATGCTCTTTTTACCCCTTTGTATCCCAAACTAGTTTAACTTTACTTTTCTGCACTGTTGTCAGTGCCATACCTTGTGTCAGTGATAACACAAGTGGGATGATAGATGAAAGAAATGCCGGGTGATAGCATTAACCGCGGTAAATAAGACATTTGGAAAGGATTTGATGTAAAAATTAAGTTACATAGAGTAAAAGATACAAGCAGGTCTGCTTTAATAGTAAAGTCAAATTCCAGATGGATTTGAGTTTGATTTCAATTTTGCAATATGAGCCTGACTTGCCAAATATGAACTTTGCTGCAGACATGATTTAGTAATAAAAAGTTTATGTGCTATATTTGAGAGAGAGAGAGAGAGAGAGACCTTACCTTACAGACCTTACAGTTCGTTCGGGTTGCCCCAGGTCCCTCAGTGTGAGGCGCCTCTAATGTCTACCAGAGAGTTGCTAGTACATCTTCCGGTATATTTTGCATCTTCCAATCTTGGATGGTCTGGGATGCAGTTTAGATATTTGTCGAGCTTATTCTTAAACACATCTACGCTCACTCCTGATATATTCCTCAGATGAGCTGGCAACGCATTGAATAGACGCTGCATTATCGATGCTGGTGCGTAGTGGATTAATGTCCTGTGTGCTTTCCATATTTTTCCTGGTATAGTTTTGGGCACTATTAATCTACCTCTGCTTGCTCTTTCTGATATTTTTAGTTCCATGATATTTTCTGTTATTCCTTCTATCTGTTTCCATGCCTGAATTATCATGTAGCGTTCTCTTCTCCTTTCTAGACTATATAATTTTAAGGATTGTAGTCTTTCCCAGTAGTCTAGGTCCTTAACTTCTTCTATTCTAGCTGTAAAGGACCTTTGTACACTCTCTATTTGTGCAATATCCTTTTGATAGTGTGGGTACCATATCATATTGCAATATTCAAGTGGACTACGAACATATGTTTTATGAAGCATAATCATGTGTTCAGCTTTTCTTGTTTTGAAGTGCCGTAACAACATTCCCATTTTTGCTTTACATTTTGCCAACAGAATTGCTATTTGATCATTGCATAACATGTTCCTATTCATCATCACACCAAGGTCTTTAACTGCTTCCTTATTTGTGATTGTCTCATTATTAGGTCCCCTATATGCATATAGCTTTCCTTCTCTGTCTCCATAATTTATTGATTCAAATTTATCAGAGTTAAATACCATCCTATTTTCCTCTGCCCAATCATATACTTTGTTAAGGTCTCTTTGTAGAGCGTTCCTATCTTCATCACAAGTAATTTCTCTACTTATTCTTGTGTCATCAGCGAAACTACTCACTACCGAATCCTTAACATTACTGTCTATGTCTTCAATCATAATAACAAACAATATTGCAGCTAGCACCGTACCTTGTGGCACACCGGATATTACCTTGGTTTCATCCGATTTCTCATCGTTTGCAATAACTATCTGTTTTCTGTTGTGTAAAAATTCTTTTAACCATCTTCCTACTTTATCTACGATATTGTGTTTTCTAATTTTCTTCGCTAATATATTATGGTCTACTTTGTCAAAAGCTTTTGCAAAGTCTAGATAAACCACATCTGTTTCATTTCCGCTTTTCATATCTTTGAATATGTTCTCACGGTGGACTAACAGTTGGGTTTGTGTACTTTTTCCGGGTACGAAACCGTGTTGTCCTATATTAAACAAATTATTTTTTATTAAATGTTTCATAATATTTTTCTTCATTACCCTTTCATACACTTTCATAATATGTGATGTTAGACTCACAGGCCTATAATTACTTGCCTCTAGTCTTGATCCACTTTTGAAAGTAGGGGTGATATATGCTAATTTGTGCTCATCATAAATCTTGCCTGTATCTACACTTTGTCTTAATAATATTGCAAGTGGCTTTGCGATAGAATGAACTACTTTCTTTAACAAAATAGCAGGGACTCCATCCGGCCCTGCAGCAGCTCCATTTTTAATTTCATTAATTGCCTGCACAATATCAGCTTCATTAATTTCTATGTCAGCTAAATATTCACTATTTTCGTCCCTTACTTCTATATCATTATCTTCATTATCTATTCTAGGGGTGAATTCTCTCTTATATCGTTCTGCCAGTATGTTGCAAATTTCCTTTTTTTCATTCGTTAATCTCCCTTCAATTCTCAGAGGGCCTATTTCTATTCTTCTTTTATTCATCTTCTTCGCATATGAGTATAATAGTTTGGGATTTTGCTTGATATTTAATAGGGTTTTTTCTTCCAAGTCCCGTTTTTCATTTTCTTTTGATTGTATAATCTTTTGTTCTGCATTTTCTATCTTACTTTTTAATTCTATAACTTTCCATGCATTTTTTTCTTTTGCAAGACCTTTTTTCCACTTTCTGATTTTCTGGAACAAGATCCTTCTGTCTCTTGGTATGCATGAATGATGTTTACTTTTCTTCTTCGGTATATATTTATCCACTATTTTCTCCAATATATATAATATCTCCGTATTTACCCTTATGTCATCACTTACGAAAATGTTATCCCAATCTTTGTTTAATTCTTCATTAATTTCTGACCATTTTATATTTTTACTGTAGAAGTTGTATTTTCCATATCCTTCCCACTTTTTCATTTCTTGCTTATCTCTATTTTCACTTGCTTTGGAATGAACTGTTAATTCTATGACATTATGGTCTGAAATACTCGCATTATAAACTATTATTTCTTTAACATAATTCATCTCGTTCACAAATACTAGGTCTAAAGTATTTTCCTTTCTTGTTGGCAGGTGATTTATTTGTTGAATGTTGTATTCTAGTAGCATATCTAATAGCTTTTCAAATTGCCTCTTATCTTCTGCACTACTATTACTCTCATTTTTATATGATAAGTACAACCACAATCTCCTATTCGTTCTTTCCATTCTACGAAAGGAAAGTTGAAGTCACCAGATAGGAGAATAGTCCAGTCCTTGTGATTTCTACATATATTATCCAATTTTTCAATTATTAAGTCAAACTCTTTAGTATTAGGAGGTCTATATATTACTATGTTCATTAATTTTTCAGATTCAAATTCTACCGCTATTAGTTCACATTCTGAGTTACTATATTTCTCATATATTTTTCCTTGTTTTTTGTCTTTCCCATATATTGCGGTTCCCCCTTGATTCCTATTTTTTCTATCTGATCTATAAGTTTGGAACCCTTTTATTTGATCATCATTTCCCAGTCTCTTGGGAAATACCAGGTTTCACTTTATATACATTATATCTATTTTCTTTTCAGGGTTTTTTGGGTTAGTCTTCTAAGTACTCTATTTTTCTTTTTGAGTTACTCGTAACTAAACCCTGCGCATTCATCACTATGATGGTTTGCGTGTTTTCTCCTTCATTTAATAATGGTAGTAATAAGGATTTTCCCATGTCTCTTTCCTGTTCTGGTATGTTGTTCTTTTTTTCATTTCCAGAAATTCTGACATTAAAAAATCCAACTTTTCCATAATATTTGATCTTCCTTCATCATAATTATTCCTTTTGTGTCTGAATCTGCAATTTTCTCCGTTTCTGCAATACCCTCTTGCATAATAAATACAGTTATTATCTCTTGAGTAGAGAGAGAGAGAGAGAGAGAGAGAGAGAGAGAGAGAGAGAGAATCATGTTTGTCATTCAAAAAAAAGTTTGTAGACGTTCACGACTGTTTAGACCGTGTAATGACTTCACTGAATGGGGAGGAGTTACAAGCATCCATCTGACACTTGTTTTTGACTTTTTCTATTTTGAAACATGAGGGAAATTAAAAGCAACATGGGAGAAATAGAGGAAATGATTTTGGGAAATAGAGCACAAGCAAAAAGCGCTGTTGACTTTTGAGATATTTTGGCTTGTTGTTTATCCCCTTTTGTTCCCCTTTTGCCTTAATGATGTCTTGAGTACGATAACATGGACATATCATCAGCTCTCTACGAAAATGTCCTTTTAATTATCTGTCAAAGTTATTTATTTGTTGCTCTCAACTCTCAAGCGATTTATGCCTTGTGTTCCGTTTCTGTCCTTGTGGTATTGGTCCACGTGTGACTGCTCTTTTCATATACCTGTCAACTTTGAAGCATCCCAATGGAACCCCAAACAATGGGCCAGCCATATGCGATCACAACAAGAAGACAAGGTCTCTATTGTCCATCGTCTGGTATATAGAGGGGAATCGCTGGCGTATAGAGTAATAGTATAAGGAGTTTGAGTCAAGGAGAAAAGAACCGCTGCAGGACGAGCTGGTCGCATAGATGATGCTCCCCCTATGTCAGTAGAAGTGTTGCTGATCGTTAGTCTGCCCACGTAAACCTTCCGGTAACTGAAGACTTGACCTGAAGTCCGTACCCCAGTGCCCTATGATGCTGCACTTTTGGGAAAGGTGGGCATGCATACCATCGCTGATCATCCTCTGCACCATGAATTT